>NC_134702.1:248935090-249235090 GCF_043290135.1 Rhipicephalus microplus
GGATAAGTTTGGAAGAGTCCGGTATGTTAAAAAAGAAGACCCTATCAGCAATATTTAGGATTTGGAAAAAGATGTCACTAACGACACCCGCGTGGCAATGCGAACTCTCACTTCAAAATCCTAGAGCAGACTTATATCCGTCTCGGACACAAGTGGGAGGCCGAAGAATTACTGCAAAATAGAAGGCGGAGATAGAAACATAACAGACCTTTGCGCAAGTGCCCAGCCAAGCTTCACAAACAGATTGAAGAACATTGTGAGCAGCTAAGTAAGTAGCACTGGGACCAAGTTTGTTATAGTCTCGCTGGCCAAATGAACACTGGCCAGACATGGCATATTCTCAAACACCTGCTACACCTAGATAACTCCAAATAGGCACACAAGCAATCTTTGCGTAAAGTGGTGCACCGGTATAAATGCAGTGAGGAGCACTTTATTGCTGAGGCTAGCAACGCGTACATTCCTGTTTTGCTCGTCGTAGAGCACAGACCATATACAGGAGGCCGGAACAAGCTCCGTGTTGAGGTGTTTACAGTGGCTGAATTCAGGGCTATGCTACAGAAGCTAAACACCATATCTGCACCTGTACCAGACGGGATCACCAACAGAACACTACAGAACGTTGACGACCAAGCCACACAGAAAAAATTACGCAATATATTTACGAGTGCTGCAACGAGGCCACTATACCGCGACAGTGGAAAAAGGCTGAAGTAATCCTCATTCGAGGCCCCGGAAACCTCCCGGTCTATCAAACTTACGACCCATAACCCTAGCGTTTTGTGCAGTGAAGCTGATGGAACACGCTTTTCTAGAAAGAGTCAACAACTATGTTGAGGAGAACGAAATCTACCAAGACTCCATGTTCCAGTTCCGCGCACGGCTCTCTGCACAAGACGCCATGCTGCAAATTAAGCAGCAGATTAGAGACAACGAAACAAGATCTACCCGAACGATCTTTAGATGACACCTTACGAAATCTTTCGACAAAGCATCACATATGGAAATATTACTTCAGATCTGCCAATTAAGCTTAAGATCGAGAGCGTGTAACTATGTCAAGGACTTCCTAGCTGACAGAACGGCATCCATCGTAATGGGAGGACTTAGGTCTGAGGAACAGCTTATGGGGAGTGCTGGTACCCCACAGGGTACAGTCATATCACCAATGCTGTTCAATCTCACATTAATAGGACTGCCAGCTTAACACAACATACGAAATACACCATTCAATATCGGCAAATTATATCACCATCTGGGCGTGTCAAGGTACTGAAGGAAAGACCAAGCAGAGGCTCCAGGAAGCTGCCTGGAGTGTTCGCCAGATAAATTTGAAGTCCTCCTCTATCTCCCCACGCCTAAAGGGAGACCCCCCAAGAGATACAGCCGGGACCGTGCTTACAAATTGATCCAATTCACATAAAAATATCAGGAAAATTTCTATAGTGCAACAAATGAGAGTCCTTGGACGCAAAATCGAGACTAAGGGTACAAACCGCGAAACCGTCAGTATGTTTGTAACCAAAGTCACCAACGCAATACCGGTAATTGAGAGGGTCACGAACAAACACGAGGACATGAAAGAGGCTAACGTCATCAGGCTTAATTATTCGTTCGTCATAAGTCATATAAAATACGTAACAGCATATCTGAACCGGTACAGAAACAAAAAAACTCAAGACCAACGTACTCGTACGAAAGGCGTACAAACAAGCTTCAGGTCTTTCTGACAGCACCAGCACCAAGAACCTGTTTTAACTGGGTTTACACAACACTTTAGAAAAGCTAATAGAAGCCCAATAGATTTCCCAGTTGGAGAGACTAGAAAACACGCGCGCAGGGCAGAGTAGCCTCGATAGGTTAGAGATAAATTACCATAGCCACCAACGAAGTAAAGTGTCGGTTCTGGTCATGCGTCCATCCGTGCATCTGTCTGTGTGTCCGTTCGTCCATCTATTCAACACTCCAAGTAGCTTTATCTCGCATCTTTTCGTCATATATTCGCCATATAGAAGCACCGCAATCCAGCGGACATTCCAAGAAATAAACGAGAGGTGGCACATACACAGTTTCTTACGGCTTGCGCTTCGGGTCTACTTCCCACCTTTAACCACCTCGAGCTTATGGTATATACTAGTTCACTGTATTCATGGCACTGCGGCCCAATGCTCGTTCAACCATTCTAAAGCGAAGGAAGTTACGCCCAGCGAGTTTAATGTAGCAACAATTGCCTCTCAGATAGTGCTCATTGTGCATGCCGATGGCTGCTAATTGGAAATGAGAGACAAAAGAGTTAGACTTTTACTTTCTTACGGCTTGCACTTCGTATCTACTTCCCACCTTTAACCACCTCGAGTTCATGGTATATACTACTTCATTGTATTCATGGCCCTGCGGCTCAACGCTCGCCAAACCTTTCTAAAACTAAGGAGGTTACGCCCAGCGAGTATAACGTAGCAATCCTTTCTTGTCAGATAGTGCTCAATGTACATGCCGACGGCTGCTAATTGGGATTGCAGCGTGTGCGTTAACAGAGAGCCGAACGCTCCTGTCTCTCATTCCCCATTAGCAGCCATTGGCATGTACATTGAGCTCTATTTTTATTGTTCAAAAACGCATCAAAGGAATCTCACACCAGCACCACCTTGGAGGTCAATATGTTATACTCGTACACAATACAACGGCTACGAGGGACGAACGGGTGCCGCTATAAGAAGCTTCGCTCCTAAAAAAAGCTGGGGAAAACGCCAGCGGTCTGCTTTCTCCACCAGAGCAGACTTTAACCGAAATGTCTGAGAAGGACGATGACTGGGTTCACAAGACTGGCACTGACCACGAGAAAAACGGCTGATACAAGGATGTTGGAGAGGAAAAAAGGATAAAAAACTAGAAAAATAGAAGAAGGTGAATAGCCAGAAGAAAAATGACGCAATAAGCGGGGATAATTCGAAGGCAAAGAGGTATCTTTGAAGGGTGGGAAGGAGAGGCCAAACAGATGACGGCTGATGACCTCGTCACCTTTAAATGCATGGCTTCTGTGTAAGGTCGTGCTCGGCGTGACATCCCCCGTCCTCTTCCTTCTTAATAACACGTCTTCCCAGGAAAGTGAACCGGCTCAGCGTGGCAACCCCTTCCTCGCTTGCCCGGCGCGTTTCCGAGAAACGGCACCTGGCAGCTTCCACTGCCTATCCTGCTCCTTCCATTAAACTGCCTGTCTGGTGTCGACGAGGCCCATGGGCAACGAGGCCACAGGGATAAAAGGAGCGCCCGAAAAAAGACGAGGGGTATTTTGCTACTAGGAGTGTTTGGCGGCTAAGTACCAGCACGACCACCATAGGTGCCATTGCGGTTCATACTTTTGCAGACATCTCTGCGTTGTAAAGGCTTTGTACATAAAGTTCGATTTTGAAAGCGTCCAGTGGTGAAGGCGTCTTCATCCAGGGAACAGTCACCAAGGCTGCATTGATCACTCTCGCGCAGCAACGAACCCGGCTTTGCTTCGTCACCAAGAACCTGGTCAAAACCATATTCCGAGTTCGGACAAAATTTAATGGCGCAGTCACGCAGCTTAACCGCTTCCTGAATAAGCACTTGACGAGCCCTTGGGACAAGGCAACCTCAAGGATGTCACAACAAAGTTGATGCAATCTCTGGAGCAGCAAAAGCGGCGAGCAACTAGCCGTCCCGTCAAGACCTCACCAAAAGGCTTTTCAAGCAGACATCAAAGCACCGATTACCGACGCGACACAGGCCAGCTATCCAGCCAGGACGCCAGCGCTGAGAGGACCAGTGATTTAAGTTAGGCACAGCGGTGAACACCACGAACAACAAAGTGTCAAGGTGAGCCTCTTCTACTGCAATTCTGATGATCTCTGTGTTGTTTGGGCTGGCCTGCTTATATGCTGACTATATACGGGCGTTTAAACCCCGACAATCGCCACGAAAGCAAAATGGGTAATGAGAGCGGGAGTGGTGAAGGTGACAAAAATCATGACACGCCCGCCCTATCTATTTCCAAGAAGGAAATGGAGTACAAGCTCAAGCTCACCGAAGAACGGCGATCGCTTGCGAATAAATTGCAGATCGCCCAACTTCAAAGAGATATTCCGCCGCAGACGCAAGACGTCAGGAGCGCTTCACTGTCACGGAGCGATCAAATGAAGCTCCTCGGGCACCATGCACAAATGCTGTCAAGGGCATTCCCAAAATTTTCTGCCGACTTGGGAGTACCCGTCTGGTTCGAGTCAGTTGAGAGCTCGTTGGAGGCGTACAGTGGGCCGATAGAAATCTGGGGTCGGATTATTTTCCCACTCATCGCCCAACGCGTGTCCTACCTTTCCACGCAACTCACACCCGAGCAACATCGGGATTATTACACATTCGAAAGTGCCGTACTTGAGGAGCTGAAACAGTCAGCAGCAGAATGCCAGAGGTTATTCCTTATATTCACTGTTTCAGAAGGACCAGAGAGACCACAGAACCGATAAGTCTTCGGTTTAATGTTGACAGAACAAGAATAAAAAATAATGCAGAGCATGCCCCTGGCCACTTCTTCTTCCTCGTGTTTTTTACATCTTCCCGCCGGCCAGATTCAATCGAAGCGCCCTTCGAGCGACTACAACAGGTGAATCGGCCTCTTGACTGATTTGCCTTCAGGTGTACGTAGCAAGCATGTTCTCACTAGTCCATTCTTGCCCGGGAAAATCTTTTCGACATTGCAAAGTTTCCACTGTGTTCTTTTTTGCGCTTCTCCAAGCAGAAGTACATCTCCTTCTTGTATATTTGTGTGACCCTCTATTTTTCTGCTGGCACACTTCAGCTCCATTTGTTTCACCATGTCATCATCGCCTGTTTTCTTGCACTCCAATAATTCAGCAAACTGTATTCTCCGAGTCTGTTTTTGCCTGCTTGTTCATTGCTTGCCTGCCTCCTATAACGTCCGCTGGTGTGAAGGTATCTGGCTCATTTGGATCGTCATACACCTAAGTAAGAGGCCGGTTGTTATTTACTCCTTCTGTTTCAACAACCACAGTCCGTAGTTCTTCTTGATCCAAAAGTCGAGCACCTATAGTTTTTGCCATGGATGTCTTAAAGCTTCTGATCGGTCTTTCATAAAATCCCTCTCCCCCATCGAGCTAACTGTACAATAAATTTCCATTTTATTTTCAGGTTACTGGTGTACTGTTGCACACTTTCGTCTTCCATATTTAATATTTTGTTCATCTCTTTCTCAAATTTCTGGAACGCTCTTGCATTATCACTGTAAATACCTGTACACAATAATTTTCTAGCAACGAATCTTCGCAATGCTCGCATAAATGCTTCTGATGACATCCTCTTGACCAACTCCAGTTGCATGGCTTTTGTTACTGCGCACGTAAATATCACAATTTAAAACCTTGTAATTTTGTCGCCTTTCTCCTCTCGAGCATTTAGCAGTCCAGCATAGTCTATACCAACTGTGTCGAATGGCGCGGTTTGTGTTATCCTGTCAGCTGGCAGTGGTGATATTTCTTGCGCCGTTGGTCTAGAATTAAACCTCCTACATGTGATGCATTTATTTATCACATATTTCACCATCTGTCAGCCACGCACAATCCAAACCCGCGTTCGTAGATGTGTCAATGTTGCCTCAAGGCCACCGTGCATTGTCACTTGATGCACGTTCAGAACTAGTTCTGAAAAGTGGCTTTCTCTGGGTAAAACAATGGGATGCTTCTCATCAAAACTCAAATCACTTCACTGAAGCCTCTTTTTTATTTTGAGGACCCCTTGATCATCTTCGGAGATGTTCGCGCTGTACAGATTCATATTGTCATATATTCGTGTCACTGCATTTTGTAACATTTTCTGCTCCTGCTTTATCAGCACAAACTCTGACTTGTTCAATTCTTCTCCTGTGAGCGAACCTGTTTTCTTTGCTTTTCATCGGTTTCCTATATAACGCATCACCCACGCGGTAACTCGTAACGCTTTCCTGTATGATCCAAACCTGTTCACATCAATTATCTTTTCTTGACTCGTGGTGGTAGTTAAGCTGGCCACGGTCTTCGTCATTGTTGTCATTACTGCCCGATTCTTGCGGGATGTCATAATCAGGCCTCTGTTTTTAATTCTTGATCCACGTGGGGCCTTTCCACCTTATTTCACTGTTTAGCAAACGTTTCATCTTCATCCCCCGTGTCATCAAATCCGCAGAATTTTCATCACTTTTAGCATAACCCCTTTGACTGTCCTTGGACTTGCTCTTTATTTATGCTTCGCGGTTGCGAACAAACATGTATTTCGTCTTGTTTCTCTTTATTCAGCATAATACAATTTGAGAGTCCATCCATAATTTCACACTCTTTAGTTCCTGATGAAATTCTCAGTTATATGAACGACGAATTTGACTGATATTGTGGCAGTCAACAGCTCCATTCTGTCTAGTGTAATCGTTTTGATTGGAGCGACTCTACCTTTTGCAATGATTAAATTGGCTTCATTGCTTCCATCGGAGTATTGTTTTACAATGTATGCTGCTGCTCCATACGCCATTGGACTTGCATCGGAGAACACGTGTAGAGTCGATACTTTTACTTCAGCTTGCCTGTTGTCATAGCATCTGTTGACAGTGTAGTCACCTGCTCCTCCAGCCTGTCCTTCCAAGCTGATCGATGCTGGCTTGGTAGCGGGTCGTCCCATTTCAGTTTATCCATCCAAATTTTTGGAGCAATATTATTGCTCTGACTGAAAATGGTGTAACGAAACCTAAAGGGTCATATAGCCTTGTCGTGGCTTGCAAAACTTGTCTTCTTGAGAGTTGTCTCTTGTCCTTGTCATTACGCCATGTAGTGTCGGGAAAGCTCAATACGTCATCTACGAAAGTAATTTCAGTCCCAAAATCTTGATTTGAGACTTATCCCTCGGTTCAGGTCAAATCCTTCTTCATCAAATAGTTCTCTTAGTTTGGCGTCACTTGAAATCCATTTCCTTAAATTCCTTCCCGCATCGGGAAAAATGTCTCGTGCTTCTTTGTATATCTTTGTCGATGTTGAGTATTCTTCGGCTTCTAGTAAAATGTCATCGACGTAGATTCCTTTCCGGAGTTGCGCCACAACTGCGGGATATATTTTTTCAAATTTATACAAATGTCTAAGAATTGTGGCCGCTAGAAAGAAGCTACTTGGCGTAGTTCCGAAAGTAAACCTCGTCATCCTCCACGTTTTCATCTTCGGGGTTCGCATATCTTCGCTGGGTATTCTTTCCTGCCACATTATTCGCAGTGCGTCTCGGTCATTTTCATGTCTCTTGATCTGCAAAAATGCTTTTTCCACGTCGGCTGACATAGCGCTCTTGTGATGTCGAAAGTTCATCAGCAAGCTTGTGATGTCGGGGTTTAGGTTTGGCCCATTTTCCAAGTTGTCATTAAAGGATTTGCCTGGATTCTGGCTTGACGATGCGTCAAAGACAATCCCTATTTTTGTCGTTGTTTGGTCCTTCTTGATTACCGCTTGATGTGGCAGGTAGCATACAAATTTGTTCTGCATATCTGATCCAGCATCTTCTTCGACGTTTTCTGCTATTTCTTGCTCGAAGTACTCTCGTGTAGCTTTGTCATAGGCTAGGAGCTCATCTTTATCCTTGTATAATTTTTTTGTCACCTGGATAAGCCTCTTCTCTGCAATGGTGTTGTTGTCGCTCAATGTTACGCTTTCTTTTCATGGTAGCCGCACTTGATGTCTTCCTGCCTTGATCTCCATTGTTTGTCGGACGTAGTCCAGCACATGTTCATCACTCATCTTTATTGCTGGTTTCTCCTTGATGCCCTTGTTTTCTAAGTCCCAGAATCGCCGCAGTTCGTCCACAGTCATGTCTGACTTGGCACTGACCTTGAGTACAATAACCGTCCATGATTTCATTGGCACACAATGAAGTCCTACAGAACGTTGGACCGTTCATCCCAACACCGTTTCTATTGCCATTACTTTTGCATGAATCTCGCGAATGCGACCAGTGACTACGCTTCATTATGACTCTGCTCCAATTAATGTCGAAGTTTCCATATTTTTTTCTTTTTTTCAGTGTTCTCACTGTCATCAGCCAAATCAATTTTAATCGATCTTGCTCTTTTGTGTATTGTCAACATTGGCGCTGATAGCACGTCACAGGATATAACTTCTATCTCTAGCGCCTCAATCGTGACTGGCTCCGATGTGGTGTCCTTCCTCACGCTGACCTCGACGACTTTCATGTCTAGTTTCATCTCTTCTTCTCCAAATGATCCTACGGTAAGCCTTTCGGATCTTGTTACCTTGCACGCTTGTTTTCTTGACAGTCCTTTGAGGATGAATGTCCTCTGGCTCCCATTGTCCAGCAGAATCCTTGCGTAGCACCCACTGTCTTCTCCCTCCATCCACGGAGAGGCTGTCTGCAGTAGTATGCACTTGTGTTCCCTAGACTGCTGTGCGTGCATCTTGCAGGACTTGCTGGTGTATAACCGGTCAGGTTGCGCGCTTTTACGCACTTGCTCAACATCATCACCGCTTTGCTGCTGTGCTGACTTTTCTGAAGGTGTACGTAGACGACACATAAATTTTGCGTGCCTTCCCTTGCGTGTTTTGCAGCGTACGTTAGCGCGGCATATCTTCGCCATGTGGTGAGGTCTGGTGCATCTGTAGCATCTTCGCTCCCGTTGCAAGGCTTTATTCTTCCCTTGCATAGTAATGCTTCTTCTGCAATCTTGCCAGTAGTGTCCAGTCATCTCACCAAAGACGCATTGTTTAATCGAGGTGCTTTGAAGCGTAGATTTTCTAGTCGACCTCATACTGTGTGGTGACTGGGTCACGTCGTATTTTTTCTCTCGAGTTTCTTCTATGCTGCGCATATATATCTTTAAAAACTCCATAATTTTTTCAATCTGCTCGTGCTGTCTCTTGACGCTGAGTTCGATTCCGTAGTTACTGGCCCGTTGTCACCTTTCTCTATCTCCTTCATCTTCATCTCGAACCTCATATCCACCTGTGGCACAGATTTTACAAAAGGAGCTATCACTGTGGCATGACTATTCATTTCCACTATCCCAATGACTCCAATGCTCGTGTACTCACTTGCAACTTTTGGAAGAGTTTCTTCAATCCGTCTGCATCTTTAAGATTTTTCACTGCTTCCACGTTTGCTAGCTCTTTTATGTAGGTCTCTATTAAATGATCTTGTCGTCCGAATGTCTCTTTCAAAAGAGCGACTGCATGTTCGTAATTCTGATCAGAAAACTGCAAACCTTCTGTGAGGGACGCAGGCTCCTCGCTCAGAGACGACAGAAGATAATTAAATTTTCGATTCTTCAGCTTGTTCAATCTCTTATGCACCGATGTCTCGAACTGATGCCAAAACCTTGGCTATGCTATTTTTCCCCATCAAACTGATCGTCTCAAGACGTGGCAACTTAACAAGCTCTTGTGTCTCCAAGATTTGGTTAGTACCTTGCACTGATCTCGCCTGTTCTGTTACTATTCTCCTAGTCAGTTGCGTCGCTTGCTCTAACTCGCGTAATTGCTCCTCTATCTGTGCAGTTGCGGCGGCGACGATCTTCATTTCATAACGCAGAACTCTTTCAAATTCTACCTCCGTGTCTTCCTCTTCGATGAGCGGTTCAATCGGTTTGTTAAATTGTCTTAGCGTCTGTGACACGCTCTTCAGCTGGTTTAGAAGCGCCATAAGTTGCACTCGATCAGCGTCTTCTTCTATCTTCTCAATAATTTCGCTCGTAAGCGTCGTCACATTTGCTTGAGGCGTCTTCAGCTTCTTCAATAGGACCTCTTTATTCATACTTAAAACGTGTTGAAAGAGCTCTTGCCTGTTTATGTGCGTCGCCAACAGTCGTCGGTCATAGCCTTTCCCTCGACAGTTCGTCCTTGAGCCAGACGCCGCTGCTTCGTTCTTCAACCCATTGTTGCGAATAGGGTTGAGGTCTTTGCGTGTGTCATCAGATCTCCTGGTCACGGCACCATGTTTCAGAAGGACCAGAGAGACCGCAGAACTGATAAGTCTTTGGGTTATTGTTGACAGAACAAGAATGAAAAAAATATGCAGAGTGTGCCCCTTGCCGCCGGGAAGCATGGAGGGCTTTCGTACCTCACGTAGAGAGTTATTTGCACTGCTACACAGAGGCCTGTAGCGTCTCCACTTTCGGACACCTAGTCAAGCTCTTGGTCGCCGACCAAATCAAAGCCGGTCTAACCCGACTTTGATTTGGATGGTGAAGCCTGTCTGACAGCCACTGAGCTAGCTCATTTACTTCAGACGTTCAAGTAGCCCCACCGCATTGGTCTATAGTGGCTAAGGTACTCGAATGCTGACCCGCAGGTCGCGGGTTCGAATCCTGGCTGCGGCGGTTTCATTTCCGATGGAGGCGTAAATGTTGTAGGCTCAGATTTGGGTGCACGTTAAAGAACCCCAGGTGCTCAAAAGTTTTGAAGCCCTCTATAACGGCGTCTCTAATATACATATGGTGGTTTTGGGACGTTCAACCTCTATATCAATCAATCAGACGTTAAAGTAGGCTACAGCGGAAGTTTGTGCCTGCAGAAAAGCTGGATTGGCGAACAGAGAAGAAACGATTCATGAAAGGTTCAAGGAGTTGAGGAAACAAATGTTCCCCCAATGCGCCGAGACACCGGCGCGAAGGTGCAAAAGAGGTAGGCCTTTCTGGGGCGGCAAGAACCAGTCACCCTCGCAAAAGTGCCCATGTTACGGTGGCTAGCGGAATCACGGAGACCGCCATCAGTTCGCGGGCGAGGACACATGCAAAGCCGAAGATGATAAGCGTTCAAAGAAAATAACAGCCCGCATCTCAGTCGGCGGCGGTTAACTGGAGCTTTAAACACTCTAGGCGGTGCAGTTGAACTGCGAGGAGAGGTGGCTATAAACGTGACAGTCGACACAGGCGCTGACATCACAGTTCTGCGGGAAAGCAGTTTATCGGATCACCTCGTCAAACCCCAAGGTATAATAAATCTAGTACCAACCTTTGGCGAGAAAGTAAAAATGAACCTCACCGTCGTTCTTCTCGCGATACAGGGGTGGGGTTCCCCGATCCATGACATCGACACCGCGACGCCGGTAACGTGTGCGATATCAAACAGATAGGCAGACACGGACTGCTTATTATCCGCTGACGCATGGAAATAGCTGCGCGACCCTCACAAGGAAAACATGGGGGTCGCAGAAGAGATTTATGCCCAACAAAATGCCAGCGAAGAAAAGCTGTGTAATGTCGGGCGAAATGCGGGATGGGGTGGTGGGGAAACATTCAATAACCATTAATTGGTTACAGACTGGTGATTGGGTTGGGGTCTTATTGGCCTCCTACCCTCACAGCACTAGGTGAAACCCCTGTTCTGGAGCTCCCTTGGCATGCAACGCCGCCCGCGCCCGTTGAACCAGGGCCTTTTGGGCCTTCAAGTCTTGACAGCCGAGCAGGGCCACCTCCCAGTCCTCTCCTATGGGGTTGGGGTCGGGGGGATAGAGGGATTAGACTGGCACGCCCAGACGATGTGAAAAGTGTCAGTCGCCTCACCACAGATCTTACACGTGCCATCAAAGGAGGAATTGAAATGTTTTAGTACCACCGGGCACACTAAAGTACTGGTAAACAGTTTAAAAAGGAGGCGCTCGTCAGCGCAATGCAGTCCCTTACAAGGGTCTGGATAGCGCCGGTGCTCCTCCTTGTTGTGATTGGTAATATCTTTGAATAAAATGGCCGAGTTGTCTGATTGGGAGTAGGCTTCAAAAGACAGGGACATGGCCCGGGAAGAGAGTGCGCCGGCGGCCTGATCGGCCTATTCGTTACCCCTGAGTCCTTGGTGACCGGGTGCCCAAACCAGATTTCGCGGAGTTGAATTAACGTATCGGCAGCTAGGTTCCAATATGCGCTGAGCAAGCGGCGAAGCCCACCCTAGCTGATAATTCCGACGGGCCCCTCGTGAGTCGGTGATCATATGTTTAGAAGAGGGATAGGTGAGAGCCAGAGCGATGGCAATCTCTTCCGCGTGTGTTGCGCTATAGGCTTTGAAAGTGAGCCCGTTTACGGTGTTTGAGTTGTGTATGACTGCAGCCGTGTACCACCCCCTAGGTGCGGGCCGGCAACGTCCACGTAGCACACGTGTTCCTCTTGACCAAAGTGCCGCTGGAACGCTTCTGCGTGCGCCTGGCGGCGACCACTGTGGTTTTCTTTGGACATGTGGCCGGGAAAGGGTCGGATCCGGAGGGCGCGTCTCCAAGGTTCTGGCACTTTCACTCTTTCCTCAATATAGTAATCGTGTTTGATGTGTATTCGGTCCAAGAGGCGGCGACCGGAATGGGTCTGTGCAAGGCGCGTGTATTGGTTAACGAGGTGGGCTTCTCGAAGTTCCCGGTAGGTATTCACGACGCCTAGGGCCAGAAGTCTCTGGTTGGACGTGGTGATAGGGAGGTCGAGAGCCCGCTTGATAGCTTTACGGTGGATGACCTCGAGTTGATCATTCTCGTGTTTGCGTAGGTGCAAGTAGGGGGTCGAGTTGAGTATTATACTCGTTACGAAAGCATGGGCACGCCGCATTGCATCCCTGCTTCGCAATCCGCCCCGCTTTGGAGACCCAGTGGACCATACGGCCCACCTGGTCTCCCACCATGCGAAGTTTCGCTATTGTCGTGTCGGCCTTGCGTTGGTGGTGTATGAAGAGCATGAAGAGGCCAAGGACGCGGATCTCCTTGGCCTCACGGATCGGTCCCGAGGGAAGACTGATATGGAGCTGAGTTGTGTCCTGAGGGGAGGGACGTATGTGCACAAATTCTGACTTAGCTGGGGCACACTGGAGTCCGGAGTTGGTTGTGTAGTCGTCGACTGCAGTCGCTGCTGGTTGCAGGCATGACTCCATGTGACCCAGGTTACCTTGCGTGGCCCAGATCGTGATATAAACCGCAAAAAGAGCGTGATGTATCCCTGGTAGAGAAGCTGATTTGGGGGGAAGATGAAGCATGGCTATGTTAAATAGGAGGGAAGAGAGGACCGCGCATTGAGGAGTTCCCCTCGAGCCAATGACGAAGGTCCATTTCCTCATCTTGTATGCGAATGTAGGCTTGATGGTCTGTAAGAAACTAACATAATTGAATGTTTTATAACCTCAGTTGATCTGACTGAGGTGGTCAAGGATTACCTCATGCTTCACGTTGTCGAATGCCCCTTTAAGATTCAAGGCCGGGACTACCTTGTCATTGTGGGGGCATTCAACAGGATCTAATATGTCATGGTGGAGCTGTAGAAGTATGTGTTGGGCTGACTTCTGAAGGCGGAAACCAAACATGGTGTCCGCAAAAGTGTGCTGTGTTTCTAGAAACTCGGAGAGTCGTTCGCGCACCATTGTTTTCATCAGCTTGCCGACACAAGACGTGAAGGAGATGGGGCAAAGGTTCTACACGTCAATAGGTTTACCTGCCTTCGGGATGAAGGTCACGAGAGCTGATTTCCATTCAAGAGGGAGAGGAGTTTCTCCGTTCCAAATGTTATTGATGTGTTTGAGCAGCGGGGCGTAGGCTGCGTCGGAAAGGTTGGCCAACAGTTTGACCGTAACCTGGTCAGGCTCGGGTCCAGTGCCACGCTTCATCTTGCGTAAGGCCGCCTGGAGGTGGTGAAGCTGGAACGGGATGTCCAATTGCATGTTCTTTTTGCCTGCGTAACAGTATGCGGCCGTCCGCAGGTCCTTGGTGGTGCACAGCTATCGGTCCATGAGCGTGTCTGCCAGCTGTGTTGTTCCTGTAAAGTTGTGCATGACCTTATGTAAGTGACGTTGAGTTTCTGCGCATGTTTGTGTTGGTTCCATGAGAGCGCGAAATAGCGCCACGTGTTGCGACCAGACATCTGGCGTGCAGCCGTGTTGCACCTGTCCACCCAGTTAGTGTCAGCTAGCTGAGCAGCATATTCCGCAGCTTGCTCTGTGATTTCCAGGATGCGTTTCTTGAGGCGTCTGTTATGTTTCTGTTTATTCATCGTTTGGTTAGGCTGCGGCGGGCCCGCCAAAAATAGAGGAGGTGGTTTTCCACGTCCGTTTGATTTCGCGTGAGCTGGATCAGCCGTTCGTGTTGTTTCAGTGTAGACGTCAGTGATTTAGACCAGGTGCCGTATCCCGACTGGAAAGTGTCTACAATAGATAGAGAGGTGCGGAAAGTGGTCCAGTCTGGGCTTGTGTAAGTGGGCGTTTTAAGGGACACTTGTACACGGTTGTGTTAATTAGACAATGATCACTACCTAGAGTGTCCTGTATGTTCAGCCAGTCGGCATGGCTTATGTTGCGTGTAATTGTGAGGTCCGGGCAAGTATCTCGTTGAACAGATTTGCCTACACGTGTTGGGCTGGCGGGATCAGTGTTGAGGGTGAGTCCAAGTGTAGAAAGAAGTTCTGCAAGCTTCCTTCCACGCGTATCCTCTCACGGGTAACCCTATAACCTGTTTGGGGCATTGAATTCGGCGACGATCAGGAGGAGGTCCCTTCCTGCCACCTGCATAGCTTGTGTGAAAGTTTCGCTGAACGTGACGTTGGTAATCTTTGGGGGACAGTAAATCTTTAACATATGAACAGGTTGGTCAGATTGTCTTATGGGCAGCACTTACACTATCGCGTATGGGAAACGTGGTGTAGTGGGGAGTGTGACTCCCTGGGTGGTATAATGCTTGTGAACAAGTATAAATTTCTCTGGCTAGTGTTGAAAGGTAGTGTAATATGTGAGCTTGACGTCCGTGCCGGGTTCCTGAAGAACAACCACGGCAACGAGAATCTCAAAGGTCTCAAGATAGAGGCGGAAATGAGCCCGCTTCTCGTGGTTATTGAGACCTCTGCATTTTTACTGGTAGTAACAACGGCTGAGTTGCTCTGGCTAGCGACCTAGGGTTGGGGGCCATGTTCGGAGATGGAGGGTGGAATTGTGTTGTTAAGATTAATAGTTCACTAGCACCCTGTGCTGACGTGCTGGAGTCTTCAGAAAAGTCAGAATTGTCTGGAGTCACTCTGTTAAATTTCGAGAGGCGATTAACGTCCCTAATGGGTCCTATGCCCTTAAGGACGCGTGGATTGTCTTGTATCCACTTTTGGATAATGTGCATTGCACTTTGTGTCACCTGTGTGATGACAGTCTCTATCTGTTGTGTGATGGTGTCGCGGATAATTTTGGGGAGGTCAGCCAATTGTATTTATATTGCATTCACCTGTGTCTACAGGGCCGTGACGCGACTCTCTACAGTACTGTGAATCTCCCTGTCTGTTATATTATCCTCTTCGTCGCTCAACGAGGGCTGAGTTGTGGAATTGGTTCGGAGCGAGTCAAGTTCGGTGGCTGGTTTTTCGTTCTGAGATCGCAAAAGAGTGAGCTCGTGTCTGAGTTTTTGTGTTTAGGTAGTGCTTGTGAGAGAAGAAGGTGGAGTGGAGGGAGAGGAGGCGATCTTCGCCCAATTGCCAGATGCGTTGCCAGATGGAGCGCCGAGAGCTGGAAATTCCGCCGCGTCAGGTGGTAGCGTTGCCGTTGCTGCTTTGTCAGGGGTTGGCGCCTTGCCAGTTGACCGGCGCTTCAGTTTTGTTGGGGTCCCCGATGTCCTGGACCCTGGTTGCTGAAGCCTGATGAATTTTTCGGTGCATTCCCGGAGCTCATGAGGTGCGGACCGCCGCAAACTATGCCCGTTGGGTTGCATTCATGGGGGGCCATCCCCTCAGGACTAGCGCCCACGTTTTGGCCACAAAGGCTGCATCTTTCGGTGACCGGGTTGAGACAGATATCCGCCCGGTGCCCCAAAGCCCCACAGCGGTAGCACGCTGGCTCTGTCTTCTTGTATTCCCTGACGGGAGTCAGTTCTGCATTATAGTGGACGAAACGCGGAACGTTCTTTCCCGCGAAAGTGAACACAGGTACGTTGGAGTTCCCAGCTTGCACGCATAGACTAGTTCACCGCCACTCCACTGCACACTATGTTTCAGGGACCCACTGGTTTCAAGGTTGTGCACAGAAATCACGATGGACACACATCACCGGTGAGCTTGAGGTGACCGCAAAGTGGCAGCGGTCCTTTGCTGGTGTGACTTTGAAAGTCCGACAGCAGTTTCTGAACCACCTCGTTATTCTGCGTGCCACAGATGATGATGTTTTGCTCACGATTGGGAGGGTGATGTCATTCATGTGCTGCCTTCCGATGAGTTGGGAAACGGCAGCGCCGAGCTCACCTTGTTGAAATGCTGTCTTGAGGGCTACTGTGATGCGTGGCTTGAGCACGTAGTCGGCCAGGATTCATCCTGACCGTTTGTTAAGGGGTCCATTTGGAGACTGGTGAAGTCTTTTGTGGAGGTTTAGGAGATGGAGTGCGAGCGTCTCCAGTGGTTGGATTGTTTTCAGTGCAGTTTTCAGTGCAGACGCTCCTTCCGCGCTTCTTCGGCGGCGACGCCGTTCCTCGACGAGCTGAAAAGTGTCGGCTTGCTCCGCCGAAATGGTGGACGGGCCGTCGTCTGATTGATTTGTTGGGATGCATGACCACTACGGATTCGTAGGGTCGTAGCCACGTTGTTCAGGCAGTGCCATGTTGAGGGGTCGAGCGAGGGCCGTCTCCGCCTCCAGTAGCGGTGGAGCCGCAGCCGTGGGACTTAGCTTGTTCGTTACGTTGTGATGCGAAGTTGCTCGAAGTGGCCGAAAATTGGGCACGCTTACGTAAGATCAGTGTCTCCAGAATCCTGCTGACTTTGCAGATGCAGTCGCACTAGTTTTAGAGCAGCCACATTAAAAAGAGCACAGTTCCAGCCGAAAAGCGTCGCGTTCGATCACCGCGCGTCTCCTGTTCGCACCCCCGAAATGCGGGAGACACAAGACACTAGGGCGGTGACATCTCTGGCCACTCAAAGCCTTCAAACACCGAACGTTCTCTCCACAGATACATTCAGTGTAGCTGTAGGTGCGTGCTTGGCGCAAATTCAAGATGATGGCTCCGAGGCTATCGTCATTGATAGAGATCGGTTTACAGCCGACGCAGACACAGCGGGAAGCATCCACAATAATTTGGGCCTCAAAGGCAATTCAGGCATGTTGTTTTATAGCTAGGGCAACCGTCAACGCGAACCAGTGCCCGCTCTCTATCTTACATGCAGCATCTTCTGGGGGTCTTACACTCTTGCAGTCTTACAGAATGCTAGACCCCACCGGGGTCTTACACTCTTGTGACAGCGATGGTTCCTTGGTCCTTCCATGCAGGCCGTGTGTTGCAATGTGAAATTTGGCCCATCGGTCCGACTGCAGTCACGTGGTCTCAAACTTAATGCGTGTCCTGCCTCCCGGCAAGTTGAGCGCGCACGTGGATTAGTTTTTTTCTTTTCTCTAGGTGGTGCAGCCTTTGGCACAGACTTTTTTTCATTTATTTCGTTACATTCTCCTACCAATTAACAGATCTTGGGTGGAAGTCAGAAGATCGCACTTGGCGTGACATCCTCGCTCCTTCCTTCTTGGTAACACGTCTTCCCAGGAAAGTGAATCAGCTCAGCGTGGCAACGCCTTCTTCGCTTGCCCGGCGCGTTACTGTGAAACGGCGCCCAGCAGCTTCTTCTGCCTCTCCTTTTTCTTCCATAAAACTGTCTGTTCGATGTCGACAAGGGCAATGGAAGACGAGGCTGGATGGATAAAAGGAGCGCTCGGGAAAAGACGAGGGGTCTTTTGCAATTAGAAGTGCTTGCCGGGTAGACACTTGCACTACCACCTTAAGCCCCACGGCAAGTGATAATTTTGCTGAAATCTCTGCATTGTAAATAGTTTTCCACATAGTGTTCTATTTTTAAAGCGTCTTGCGGTGAAGGCGTCTTCCTTCCATGTAAAAGTCACAAAGACAGCGGGGATCGTCTTCGCGAAGCAATAAACCCGACTTAGCTTCGCCATTAAGAACCCTGTCTGAACCGTATTCCGAGTTCGGACAAATAATTACTTCCTGTGGCATCCAAGTTGGCGATGCTGGCGAGGATAATACGAATTAGCGGCACAGAGGACTACGAATTCGAAGAGAAACACCCACACAATAACAAAGATGAGACAAATGGCAAGAAGGAAAACGGAATATCAGTGGATATTCACTGGCTGGCGAGGAGTTGATTCGTGAACAAACAGGCGTCAGACGTCTCTTACACCTTTTCATAGGGTGCACACCTATGGCGGATGGTTTCGTTTGCTGTGGTAGAATACCGAGAGATCGTGGCTGTACCTTACCGGCAACGGGCGACCGATCCCTCTGAACAAGAACAATATTATCTACCAGGTGGTGGTTGCAGGCTTGTATGGCAGAACACGTGGGGTATCATGGGAGATGTTGAAAGGATTACATCCTGCAGCTGGTTGAAGGACCTCGAATCCAGAGCTGTTGTGCGTGATCTGCTGTGATTCTCTAGTCCTTGTGTTTGTGCACCAGCCCTCAAGGTGTTAGACCCGATAGCGGTGTCGTCGCAGTAAATATCCACAGGCAGGTTCCATCACCTATAAGTAGCAAGAGCGGGTGCATTGTGGTAGAGGCGCTTGAAGGACGAGTCAAAAAAGAAAGGCGACGACGCGGTGCACTTGTGGTTCATGGCACGTGCTGACGTGGGTGCTCTAGACTTCGCTGTAGTTCCGCATGAACACTGTGGGATTCTGCTAAGGCTTCCCACGACGTATTGATAAGCCTCATACATGGTCATCTCCCAAAAGTTTCAATTCTTGTGTCTTCTTACAAATAGTACAATTTTTGTGTGCACCCCTCAAACACAAAGAAAAAATGCACGACTTCAGGTGCGACATTCATTGATGAACGAGCTGCCTGTCAAACGGTCTCTCATGATTTTCGAGGTATGTGCTTGCGGTGCTGCTTCCATGATAACTTAAGAGGAGAACACGCTAGGGGGCCAGTCGAAGCAAACGTGCTTCGCATGAGCTCCCGCCTCGACGCCTCATCTAACCCAGAAAACCTCATCGCCTCCACCTATAAAGCACTGGACCGTTTTCTACTAATCGAGCGCAGTCGGAAGATAACCAGTTCTTAACCGCCAAACTGTATTTTCTGAAAGTCTGCTTGTTTAAAGATTCAAGGCGAAGAACGCTGCTCTAAGCATAAGCGGCGTCGGGCCGTTGGCCCAAGAAAACGCTGCTCGCATTACCGCGCAACGCGCGAGAATGGCTGACGACGACGCGGCTGCGTCAACCGGAGCCACGACCTCGATCGAAGAGAAAACTCAAGGCGGAGAAGATGCTACCAGCGTGTCGCAAAAGAAGCCTTTTGACAACGGGGGATGGTTTACTGCAACGTACCACACTCAAGGCGTATCGCCGTTCTGGAGACCGGGGCCGAAGCGGTAGACAAATGAGCGTCGAGCCAACCTAAACAGAAAGGGAATCCTCTCCAAAAAGAGAAACTGCCTCCACTGCTGAAAACTCACTTCAAGGTCATCATTAGACCGAGGGATGGGCTCAACATCAGTCAATTAAGCACACATCAGATGGCGCGCGCTACGACTAAGGTATGTGGTAAACTAGACATCTGCAACGAAGACAACATCCTTATACGGCTGCGCATGGATCTAACATTGCCATAATCAGTACACCAAGCATGAAGACCGCAAACGTTGTGCAGAGCCTTCGAAGTCTATGTTTTGGTGCAAACGACTATGCAGTGATGGCTTAGTATTCACGCCAATCAACTTGTGCAAGGGTGTGCTTCACGGACTGGACGCTGGGACCACGCCAACCGAATTTCAAGCCCATCTAGTGATGCGTACCCAAGGATAAAAATAATTTATGCGAGAATGCCTAAAAAATCCCAAAGTGCCGTCATTACCTTCGAGGGCAAGATCGTCCTGCGCTATGTTTACTACTACGGTGGTGAGACACGTTGCTACCTCTATGGATCATTGCGGCAAGTTTGCTATATAAGCTTCAAGCCTGGGCATAGGGCAGACGTATGCCCGACACCAGGCGCCGTTGTCTGCTGAAATTGCACCGAGCCAGTCGTAGAGGACGTACACACCAGTGAGCCCCAGTGCGCGCTATGCAAGGAAGCGCACCCTACGTGGACAAAAGAGAGCAAAGAACGCCTCAGGAGACCGGGAAGCCTACGACCAAGAACAAAAGAGCAGACGGCCGCCGGAGCACAAGACGCCGATGAACGCGGCCGGGCCCGGAAACTGTAGTTCAGCAGGGATGGAAGCTCACCATGCAGGTCCATTTTCAGCAGAAGCTGCTTTGTGTAGTTTAAAGAAAAACATTAGCACAGTTGCCAATGTCGGCCTTGTTATTATTGTGTAAGCTTTTGTTTTCGAGGCATAATTTCTCGGCTGTTTAAAGTATAATGCCTTTGTGCTCCTTCTCGACTGCTGATAGTATTCAAAGCATCTGAATTATCACACAGTGCAATAAAACAATTGAAACGGCGTCACGTGACGCAAACCTTGTGCATACTGTTCCCGGTGTACTGTAGAAGCCGCTATTAATAATTTCGTAAAATAGAATTCAATAATTAGGCATATCTATACTTTTAGTCAAAGAAATACTTATATTTATCACACCATCGAAGAAACAGAAAGCAGATGTGCGTATGTTGAAACGACATCTGTCTGAGCAACGTACCGTTCCCGAGCTCATTTTTTCTCTGTTAATAAAAAAAGCTAGCAAAATCCTAAAATAACACGAGACGAGACCACTGTGCGCAGCAAATGCAAGTGCCATCTAACAAGCTCACTTTTATATAGCCAGCAGCAATGAAGAAACTGTAGAAAGAAAACAATACTGAACCGGCTATATTCCGCTTTCTGTCCAAATAAATGCGTCGCCTTCATCTAACACAGCCAAGCTGTAGTCACTCTATTCAGAACACTGATCCGGCCGTGAACAGTTGGCCCTAAGATAATAATTGTTATGGCGACGTACAATCAACTGGAATGAATCCTTACAAAATGGTGACACATGCTATTCGCAGCTGACTTGTACCTTTGCGGACATGCAAAACGCTGTTTTTAGGCAACATAAAAGAGGCAAGGTGGTTGTTTTTAGTAAAATTATTGATGGCGCTGCTCTCTTTCGAAAATTTCACTTCCATCACATGTTTTTTTTTATTTTGCGGGCCTTTTTTTATTTACAAAAAAGAAATAAGCTCGCAACTAGGACGTCGTTGGAAGTAGCACATACAGGTGTCGTTTCTACAGGTGCGCATTTGCCTCATTGAAATTTTATATTTAGGCGAGTACTTTTTAAGTTATCTTTATAATTAAAAGTATTTATATTTATTATTGACAAAATTAGTAGTGGCTACTTCAGTATATAGGGAATTATAAGCACTGAGTTTATTTCACGTAACATCATTCCTCTTTTTCAATTATTCTGCGTGATAAGGAACGCCCTGTTTATCTCCAGAAGTGAATACTTTGTATGTGAACGCTAGCTGAATGTGTACATTTTTACGCAAAGCTCCTAGGAAAAAGTGATTTCGCTAACCGAACGACAGCTCCCCCCAAAAAATTGCGGTAGCGAATGCACATAAATGTCCTTGCTTCCCAACAGTAACATCCCACCTGTAACTCACCCGCGGTTTGTACGGCGGACACATGCCTGTTTTTATGTACGGTTCTCCCATAGTCGATGAATCTCGATTGTATACTCGTCGAGGACCACGCTTGAGTTATAAGGCGACTTGTTGTTTTATTGCGCCCACATGTTAGGTCATCAAAATTTTATTGCTGCCTTCCATCTGTACTTTTCGTTTGTTCTAAGACTATCACTATCACTTGTAGCAATAGAAGCGTTCAATTGCTATAAGCACGAGGGCGAAGCCCACTATCCCGGCATAAAAAAAAAGATAAAGGAAATAGCATTGTCGATTGATTTGTGGGGTTTAACGTCCCGAAACCGCCATATGATTATGAGATACGCCGTAGTGGAGGGCTCCAGAAATTTCGTCCACCTGGGGTTCTGAGTACACGGGCCTACAACATTACCGCCTCCATCGAAAATGCAGCCGCCACAGCCGGGATTTGATTCCACGACCTGAGGGTCAGCAGCCAAATACCTTAGCCACTAGACCACCGTAGCTGGGTGGTGGAAGTATTGTTCTAGGTGGTATTAACACAAAATAGGAAATATGACACGTCCCGCTGCACATGCACCAAGACTTCTGGGCCGCATTTTTCTAATAGGAGAAGGACTTATATTTTTAGCCTTGAAGTTGTCTAATCTTCAAGAATTCTTGTTAGTCGCCAACAGCAATCATCATCATGAGCCGAAATGCACTCTCTATTATACAGTGTCGAGAAATATAGTGCCTAGTGTGCTGAGCGCGGGCTGGGAGATTGCCCGCAGCTGATGAATGCCGGTGGCGACTGCATGGTGCGCTGCTGTGCGAGTGGGTGTAAGGTCCCTAGATGAAACGAGGTAGCGTCACTCATTGTTCTCGAGCCGTCCTTCTCACTCTCTCGATTACTCCTCTTTTTCTCTGCCATCCGCGTCTGTAATTGGTGCATTACTTGCACGTGATCTTGCAAATAGCTGGTGGTGTTATTTATTATTATGCAAAAGTTTCAAAACGAGTACGCATGCGCATATGGCTCCAGCAGGATTCTCGCCGTGACCAAAGACAAAATCGTAGCCAGAACATAAACTGAAGAGAAGGAGCGTTTCGGTGTGCGCTAAGTCGACCAAGATTGTTTCGCCATGCTCGTGCAATGCAACATCTGCGTTTATCAGCAATGCTGCGTTGCCGTAAACAACAGAAAATGGTTTCGCTCTCTTTAACTTACCTCGTGCTTTCCGAGATGAAGCGCACCATGAAGTGCAACTATGAACCATTTCACGCGAATGCTTTCGTGCAACTCCGTCGACGTAGGTCGACGCGGATCTGCGAAGCGAGTTCACTTGTCGGTTTTTATTGAAACGCCAGGCGTGCGTCTAATGCGTGTCTAGTGCATGCCAGTTGGTACAAATACATGTGAGTATGCACGTATACAGAGCAGCTCTAGGTTGTAATCAACGCACCTTCAGAAACATTTCACTCTTAACCAGTTCCCGCTTGAGCCGAAAAGCGCTGCTTCGAGACACCTCACCTGTAGAACTCTCACTTTTCAGGAAGTTCCCAGCACCGCATCAGAATCACTTGGCATCACGATTGTCCAAATGGGTACATTAAAAAAAAACGTCCTCGCAGTGCTGCTGGACGAGTGTTCGTACCAGTCTGGTCTTAGTTTTCTTTCTTGCGTGTGCACAAGCCGGTTGTAATCAATCCTCACAACGTCACGCTCTGTGGCCACTTACAGAATCCAGCAAGAAGCACGTTCACTGTGTCACAGCACGAACAAAACACAATCGGAGAAGTGGACTAGTTAGAACTGGACGAAATACCGCGGCCGTGGAACTAAAATGTACTACGCGCGACGCCATAGCTAGTGGTGTAAAGTATAGTACTGCACAACGTTGCCGGTTGAGTAACGCACATCTCGCTTGCTCTTGTGTTGTGCCGTTTATGTTCATAAAGGTAACTGTTTATTCTACGTCTTATTCCGTTCCATTTTGTTTCATTGACATCTATTCACCGTAGCAACAGAACCCAAACATTCGCTTTTGGATGAAAGTTTTAAACCTTGTAGGTGGCGCTTCAGGAACATAGGCGAAGAGGAAAGGGAAAGGTGTCGCTACCTTAGAAACCTGTTTCATCTAGGGACCTTAAGTGGGTGCATTTGCGTTCAATCCTTGCGCTCTGCAAGCGCTGTAAAGCTTTCAGGAGGTCGAGCCGCGCCAACTATTATTTCCTGCATTTTCGGAGCATTTTTACATAATGCTTTATTTTATAAGAACTACTCGATTGCATTCACAGTACTGTCACCTTGCAATACCGAATGAACATCATTTTGTGGCATACATTTTGTCATCCGCTACTGCCTGCAAAAAAAAGTGCCAGGTCCCATGTAACTTGGGAATCACTGCGGTTCAAATTGACTAAGCTGTAATTTTTTATTAAGTGAAACATTATGAAGTGCTGCTGAATATAGGCGAGAAATTAGCGGTAGTCAACACTGGAACCAGCATTGGGGTTTTAAGAACATTTGGCTCTTCTTGCAAAGTATTTCGAAGACCTGGCGTGGCTCTGTAATAGAATACTTGGTTTCCACGCAGATTGCTCGGCTTCGATTCCTCTGCTAGGACACAAACTTTTATTATTTGCATATATAGGGTCAACGTTGCTAATGCCATCCTAATGCTCACGTGTTAAAAAAGATGTGGCGGAAAGGGTTTGATGGCGTACGTGACTTGATTGGTAAATTATTCATGTCAGGACCAGCGAGTCATAAGCATCAAACCATCTTACCCGCCACCCTCACTAATTTTGGTTCACCCTAAGTTAAGGGGGTGGAGGTGATATCGTGACGGCGCCCAGACGTAGGCGATTTGATAGATAGATAGATAGATAGATAGATAGATAGATAGATAGATAGATAGATAGATAGATAGATAGATAGATAGACGGACAGACAGACAGACCGACGAATGGACAGACAGACGGACGGATGGACAGCTAGACAGACAAACAGACGGTTAGACAGGCGGACGAATGAACGTACGAACGGACAGATGGGCGGAAGGACGGATGTACAGACAGATGGATGGACAGACAGACAGGCAGACAGACAGACAAACGGACAGATAGATAGATAGACAGATAGATAGATAGATAGATAGATAGATAGATAGATAGATAGATAGATAGAGAGATAGATAGATAGATAGATAGATAGATACTCAAAGTGGTTGCAGTATGCAAAGAAATTATGTTTTAAAAGCCATTGACAGTATAACCACCAGAGTTATTTTAAGTGCGAATGCACTTTATAAGTGACCCTGAATCCGCCGTCCGCGGTGCGCCTCCTCCTCTCCCCTACCGACGGCGCGAGGAGCGGAGAGGAGCATCTGTAACAACGGCGAAGTGATGTCACACACCACGGGATTGCGCGCGCTCCGCCCTCCGCTGCGTGGCTGCGCGCGTCCGTGCAGACAGGACTGCTCGAGATCGGCAAGTCGTCATAGGTAAGAATTCATCGCAGGCATCAACCTCGACTGCAATACCTCCAACAGCGAGTACAACGCAATCGAATGCAAGCACTGCACGCGTCGTTGAAGATGTCGCGCCAGTTGAAGACAAGGCAGCACGGCGAAGGGCCCGCGATGCCGATCGTCAGCGGGTGACTGTTCACTACATAGACGGACGGATGGCCCGACGAACAGACAGCTGGATGGATAGACAGACAGATGCATGGACAGGTGGATGGGTGGACGCAAAGACGGACGCATGAATGGACGTACGCACGGACGAATGGATGCATTGGATGGACGCAGGGACGGACGGATGCACATAAGGACAGATGCATGGACGGACCTACAGCCGCGCAGATGAACGAAAGCAAGAACGAACGAACGAACAGGAGCGCGGACGCACTGATGAACGCTTCGCCCCGCTCATCATCGTGCTCTCCGTGGATATGCTGTGATTTTGTTGTTGACTTATCGACCTCTGACTGAGTCCACACCTAGCAAGCCCATCACTCTTATAAGACACTTTCACGTAAAATCAAACACGCTAACTGTGGAGGAAAGCACCTGACAAGTGTTGACAAGCATTTCCTGCTACCGCAAGCATTGTTTGCAATGGACTGTTTCCTGACAACTTTTTGTACAGCCCAAGAAGTTCAGACTTTTTTAGAACACACTCTACTGTATAGCACTTCTAAGGTACTAATATTTCTTAGAGGGCAACGTTTAAAGTAGTACTTACACTATAGCACAGCCTTTGTGAATAATATTTCGACTGTTGCATTGTTCTAGGTTCTGAGTGATTTGTGAGTTTTTTGGACTGCAACATGGTTGTCATTCCTTAATTATGTAATCACCCTTAAATCAATCTGCACTTTTATATTCGATCATTGTAGCGAATGTAGACGGTGCGACAGTATGTCAGAATGGTGGACGAGACGGTGATGAGGTGATCTGGCAAGCATGGACGTCTCGAGTAGCAAAAGACGTCAGACCCTCCATTTCCGCAGCAGACCATACTTTATCTGCTAACGAGATGCAGGGATGGTTGAAAAAAGGCGACGCGATTCTCAATGCCGCTCACATCAAACAGACTTTCTCGGGCGTCACAGCAGCTCTGACACAGCGTGCCTTGCGAATTATTAGCAACCCGCGTGCCCAGATCTGCTGTGGCCGCCTAACTAACAAACAATCACAACATATTCACGGACTGCACAATCATGAGAGGTGCGAAGCGTTTATCAGTCAGTCCGCGTCTCCGTCCGTCAAATCGTTCGTGCTTCCATTCGTCCGTGTGTCTGTCTGTGCGACCGTCCTCGCATCCGTGCTTCCATCCGTCTGTACGGCCGTCCATTTCTTCGTGCGTGCATTCATGCGTCCATCCGTTTGTGCGCCCATCCATCCCTCCGTGCGTCTTTTTGTCTGCCCATTCCTTCATTAATCTAGTAAACACTCCATGTACTGCCATCTCGCATATCTTCGTTATATACTCATCACACAGAAGAACCACTATCCAGCCGACATTCCAAAGACTAAATGAGAGGTGGCACAGCCGGACTAGAGGAGCGGCAAGCGCGCATTTTCGTACAGCCTGCGCTTCGCGCCTAGTTGCCATCTCTCAACACCGCTAACTTCAAGGCACTGCGGCTCAACCTTGCTAAACCTTGCTTAAAGCCATGCAGGTTCCGCCCAGCGAGTTTAATGTGGCAACATTTTCAGGTCAGAGAGTGTTGAAAGTGCATCCTATTGTTACTAGTGTCTTTAGCAAGCATCCAATTCAAGAAAAAGTTTAGTAGGGATTAAGTCACCGATACACGTCTTCGTAGGTTAGTTCAGCAGAAAAAAATCAGTCTTTCATTTATGATTAACGTGCGCGGGTTGCTCCTCAATTCAAAAAGATGCGCGCGTGCTACTCCTCCAGTCCAGCCGTGAAGGTGGCTACCTACTACTGCGATGACGACGACTACTGCTGCTACTACTACATATATCACGGACAAATGATCCATGGTTTAAGGAGCTTCACCTCGAAAAAAATCACAGTAGATATATATATACACGGAGTGAATGACGATGAATGGGGCAAAGCGTCCATTTGTCCATCCGTCAGTCTATCTGCCTGTCCATCTGTCAGTCTGTTCGTTTATCTTTCTGCCCGTCCATCAGTGCGTCCAGTCGTTCATCGTGCGTCAGCCTGTCCCTCCGAGTGTCTGTCTGCTTACCTGTCTGTCTGTCTGTCTGTCTGTCTGTCTGTCTGTCTGTCTGTCTGTCTGTCTGTCTGCCTGTCTGTCTGTCTGTCTGTCTGTCTGTCTCTTTATCTGTTTGTCTGTCTGTTTGTCTTTCTCTTGTTCTTCCTGCTTGTCTGGTACTGCCATTTACGCCTGATGGAGGACAAGATAAGACTGAGACACGCTTTGCCTTTAAAATTTTCTATCATTCGCCACGACGTCAGATCATTCACAGACACCGAGGTCAGCGTCTAATTCCATTGCCTAAAGCCCTCTAGCTCTGCCTGCAAACGAGCGTCAGCAAGGGTCCGTCACACCGCGTCAGCGTCGCAGAGTTTGAAGACGCGTCCATGACTACTGCGAGGCCGGACAACAAACCAGGCCCCAGATACTCAGTGTTATATAGTTTCCTTTTTAGGGCACATGTGTGCTTGTAGCAGCTGCCGGGCATAGTAATATCTCGTGGAACGAAGTGAAGTTAACGTGGATGTTTGCATTTGATGTCTTTCATCAAATGCAAACATCCACGTTAGAGAAACGTGGATGTTTGCAAGAAACGGTATGTGGGAAGCAGGGCGTGAGAAACAAGTTTCTCACGCCCTGCTTCCCACATACCGTTCATCGCCCATTTCCGCACCTCTGACTTACGCTGAGGCCGCAAGACGATCGTCACCGTCGCTACCAATCATAACGAATCCTGATAGATTGCCTCGATATTCGCTTCTCCGCTCAGAGGGAAGCCGCCATTTTTTGCATTAGTAAGTTTGAACCAACTGTAAAGCAGTCATTGTTTGTTTATTTGCCTATTTTATTCTCTACTTCATGAGTTATTACACGTGCGGTGCACGGGACGCTCCTATCACAAGTTATGCTCAGTTAGCGTACCAAGTATGATTACGGCAAAGACAAGGCTTTTGCTGTAGCGTGCAGCGTACAGAAGCCGCAGTAGGCCTGGTGAATCAGGTCAGCCACGCATTAGACGAAGGTGGCTAAATCAGGGCATCACGTGCTTAGCACAGCTCTACAGTTTTAACCCTGGTATTTCCATACCAGCAAAAGCTTTGAGGTTTCCTAGTGGCACGAGTGAGCACAAAATTCTGGAGTCATTACTTGAGTAGGAATTGATTTTGCAAGTGTACATGAGTGAACCCAGTTCTCTTCAAGCCTAACTGTTTTGACAGAGTTGCAGTGTCGCTAGACTTATTGGTCAAACCAGCAGCCAAGTTACTGTCGGCAAAAAGCGTTTGATTAAATGGTAGAATTTGCGTTGGCTCAGCTGAATAATTTTTGCTTCTTTTACTTTTTGCATGTAGTTCAAATGTTACCAAGTATTTATTGGCTCTTTGTTGTTCATGAAAATTATTTAGCCGGGGTTCGAGATTTTGGTTCTAGTACCACATGTGTAATACATGTGATCGACTAAATGGTTCTGAAAATCATTACAGTGAATGTCAATGGAGCCAACGTTTTGACAATCGAGCTTTTCTTCGACAAGGCAATGCTGTTTCGCTGACGAGGAAAAGTCAACTTGCCGAAGCACAAGTTCCGGCGACGTTCTTTTAAAAAAAAAAAAACATCTGGTGGCTTCAAGCCTCTCTATCCCTCTGAACTTCAGTTCCGTTTGGTGTTCATGTTTTGTAAAAAAGCTACACGTGCCGTCATAACAAACGTGACTGAGTGAAATACGACGTGTCCTACTCACGATCAGTGACAATTGTCGCATTGGTTCGCTTATACTGGTTTTGTAGTCACAATATATGGGCACTGCTGAAGCAACAGTGAAGACGATGTTTTTTGTATCCAGGATGAGGCTCCAACTGCCTCTGCTGAAACTTCTGGCTGCTGTCTCCTGCTCTCCGGCACATTAAAGGGTTGCCTTACCTCGGCGTCTAATTGTATTCTTACATTTGGCGGAGAGTGCTGGATTTTTAACCTAGAACTTCGTTTCGGACTCTACCTCAACGTCCCGCCTCCCCAATACCTGACGAGATGACCCAGCCACCTGAAATTTTAACCCCATCTGTTACCTGTACCGGAATGCCACGACAGCAAGACCCGCTGATTTTCGTCGCGACCGATGACCAAGACGCTGAAGACTGGCCCTCCCCGGATGAATCGGTAAGCGCTCACAATAAGTGGGGGACAAATACAAGGTTACATTTATATGTATCTCGCGGGTGTGGCACAGCTGTCGTTTTACAACCATAAAGCTTAAATTCTCTCTCAGTCAACCTTTAGAACACGCTTTGCGGAAGTCTTCCGCCAACCCGCTGTTCGCAAGCTCCGTGCTGAACAGCGCTTGCGCGACTGCGCACAGCGCTCTGGCGAGACCTTTACCTCGTATGTTGAGGATGTTCTGGACCTCTGCCGTCGAATCAATCCCGACATGTCCGACACTGACAAAATACCACTCATCATGAAAGATATCAAGGACGATGCCTTTCATTTGCTTGTTGCGAAAATCCCCAAACTGCCGCGCAGCTGATTCAGCACTGTCAAAGTTATGTCGAGCTGAGGAGAGAGCGCATTTATACGCGACACATAAATTTCAACACGGCCAGCACATCTGCGTTAACCATTGGCGCTGTTTCCTCCGAACAAACCACGCTAATGCAGAAAATCCAGCAGTCTGTCCGAGAAGAACTGGCAGGCCAATTGTCTGTTGTGCTCTACGTTCCGACCAGTGCACACAGCTGGCCGCAACGTTCTGCAAAGCGATCGAAGAGCAAGTTTCTCACGCCCTGCTTCCCACATACCGTTCATCGCCCATTTCCGCACCTCTGACTTACGCTGAGGCCGCAAGACGATCGTCACCGTCGCTACCAATCATAACGAATCCTGATAGATTGCCTCGATATTCGCTTCTCTGCTCAGAGGGAAGACATCTGCGGCAGCCGCCATTATCACTCCCGCTGAATGCAGGCTTTTCTTGGTCGCATAGTGGTCCCTAGCTTGCCGCGAATGGTTGTAGCCCTGAGGAACTCAAAATCTAGACAAAACATGCCGAAGAAAGTCGGTACGTAAGCCCTACAGCTTTGCGAAGACGCTGGAGGAGCTGAAATGGCAGAGGGAGCAGTACAAAAGGTAGCAGCACTCTGCGCGTGGGCGCGTGCATCGAGGCACCTTGGATCCTGCTCGACATCCCCGTCCTCTATACGCAGCGAGTCCGCCTATCCGTCCACACCCACCTCCTTTTCGCTATCCCGCACAGCCGTCAACTAACCCACACAAGGCAACAGTGCACACTAGGCAGCAGGACAATTTGCTACTACTGCCATCTCCCCGGCCATGTAGTACGCTACTGCCGTTGTCGTGATTACAACTCAAGCGCTGGTGAGGCAAGTTACGGCTCCTATTATCCCGAGCCACCATAGTTGTCTTCGTTCCTCTCCACGTCGTATCGATCGCCATCACGTGACCGCAGCTTCGACAAGAATCGGTTGCCCTCACCATGGCGTCATTCTATTTCTCCTATGCATTCTCGATTGCCCCCCCCCCCCCCCCAAGCGCGAAACCAACTATCGCAGTTCTCGAGACAAGAGCTGCGCACATATCAAAAACTTCAAGGCCCCCTATTTTACACGCTAATGAATTGTCGTGCATATTGATGGTGTACCTGCGCAATCGCTTCTTGATACTGGTGCTGCAGTGTCCGTGCTTAGTAATGAACTGTGCTGCCAGTTCAAGAAGCTTACTCTGCCGCTTTCAGACGTCTCTCTCCTCACGGCAACTGCACAACAGATGGAACGTTCTGGAGTGAACTCAGCTCGACTGCTCATACATATTATTTTGCGTGTATTTGAATTCGTTATGTTTTCCCCATGTTCGCTGGTCACCTTGGTCTAAGACTTCCTTTGCTCTCATCAGGCCGTCATTTACTGCGCACGTGCTGAACTAGAGTTGTCGATGATGTGTGAACTGCCCCTGTGTGAAGAGCCGACGTCTGATAGACCCTCTTTCCAGCCGTAATCATATCGAGTCATTGTCGCCACAGAATCTCAAAACCCTCCCCTATCCTGTGTTCTTGTGCCACTGTTCTGCAGGAGTGCACCCTCTGTCACCACCCTCTTTATCCCCTTCGACGCCTTAGGCTCTCGCAAAAGCTTCCTTCTCCCGTTTGCAGTTATCACCATAGACAACTTACGTGGCTTCATCTATATAGTGAACTCGCTTCTTTGCCCAGCCATCTTATTTTGTGGTCATGTCATCGGTCACCCTGACGAAATTGATTCTGTTTCATCCGGTCACCTACTTGATGATATACCGTTATCTCACGTAAGCACCACTGCTCCTGGCATTACTCCCACTTCATCTCCAGATATCTTTTCCCCGTAGATTTACCCTGAACTTCCCGCTGCTCAGTGTGTCCAACTCCTGGCTCTACTCGAGTGCTCAAGATGTCATTTGACCTTAGCCAACCTTCTTTAGGTCGCACATCTGCCATCGTTCACCACATCGACACCGGTAGCCATGCACTTTTGCACCTGTGCCTATATCGAGTTTCTCACACTGAACGCCGTGTCTTAGACGATCGCGTGAACGATATGCTTCGACATGGCGTAATACAGTCTTCAAACAGCCCTTGGGCCTCTCCGGTTTTACTGGTGAAAAAGAAGGATGGCAGCATCAGATTCTGCGTTTATTATAGGCGTCTTAATAGGATCACGCGAAATAACTTTTATCCGCTACCCAGAATCGAGGACGCCCTCAATTGCCTGCAAGAGGTAGAGTTCTTTTTTTCTTTAGACCTTCGATCTGGTAACTGACAGGTCCCTACGAATAAAGCCGACCGCTACAAGACTGCACTTGTAACACCTGGGGGATTGTGCGAGTCCAACGTGATGCAGTTCGGCTTCTGTAATGCGCCTGCCACCTTCAAACGTCTCATGAACATCTTCAGAGGCTTTGAATAACACACATTCCTGTACTATTTGGATGACGTCGTCGTGTTCTCCAAGGACGTTAACTCCCACCTCAGCCGCTTGGCAATTGTCCTTACTTGTCTTACGAACGCTGGACGGCAGGTGAATTAAGGAATGCCACTTCTCCACGCGCCAGCTTACCATCCTGGGGCATTTTGTTAGAAAGCATGGTGTCCGTCCTGATCCAGCCAAGCTTCGCACTGTCGCACACTTTCCCAAGCCGTCTACGCAGAAAGAAATCCGCTGCTTCATCGGCCTCTGTTTATATTCTTGCCGTTTTGTGCGCAATTTCGCCACCATAATCGCACTGCTGACACAGCTACTTGCCGACAACCAAGACATCTCGGCGTGGTCCCCCGTATGCGACGAAGCATTCGCCCCTTTACGCAATATTCTCACATCGCCACGTATCCGACACTACTTTGATCCAGATGCTCCAACCGAAATCCATGCGGCTGCTAGTGGAGTAGGCCTTGGCGCTATTCTTGCCCAGCGTAAATCTGGTTTTGATGAGTTTGTTGTTTCCTACGCTAGTCGCACCCTCTCTAAAGCAGAAAAGAACTACTCAGACACAGAAAAAGAATTTCTTCACATCGTTTGGTCAATCCAAAAATTTCGAACTTACGTATGTGGCCACCCATTCGACATCATGACTGATCACCGCGCATTCTGTTGGTTGTCGTCATTAAAATATCCATCTGGTCGCCTAGCTCGCTGGGTGTTACGTCTTCAATAATACAGTATCCTTGTAGTCTATCGGTCAGGCCGCAAGCATTTGGATGCTGACGCCCCTTCTCACTCGCCACTTTCCCGCGATTACATTACAGCGTCTGTTTCTAGCTCCAAATGTTCTTCACCTGAACATATCGACATGTCCTCTGAACAACAACAGGATTCATGAATAGCGTCTCTCGTAAAGTACCTATCTCAGACGTGTCCAAGTACTGACAATCGTTCAATTCAATGAATTACCCACCATTTTACAATCCGTAAAGGCCTTCTGTACCGGCGAAACCACTTATCTGATGGCTGAAAATGGTTTCTGGTAATCTCTCGCCACCAACGTTCTGACGTCTGTACCTCCTTACATGCGGATCCTCAACGTACCCATGCTGGTGTGATGAAGAGGTATACTCGTCTAAGGATTCGATACTACTGGCACGGAATGTACCGCTTTGTTCGGCAGTGCGTCCTTTCATGTTCCTAGTGCCAACAATGGAAGAGCTCTCCACACACAACCAAAACGCAACTCCAGCCACTGCCTTGTCATTCGCGGTCTTTCGACCACATTAGAATCGATTTGTACGATTCCGTACCATATACACCAAATGGAAACCACCGGGTCATTGTAGCCGTGTACCACCTTACGCTGCACGCTCAAACTTCGGTACTTCCCGAGGCCACCACGCGTGAAGTTGGCTTGTTCATTCTGCGCAACCTCATCCTTCGGCATAGTGCCCCCCACGAGCTTCTCAGTGATCATGGGCGTTCATTTTTTTCCGAAGCTGTAGAAGCTCTCCTGTGTGAATGCAACATCATGCATCGAAAAACCAACGAGTATCACGCCCAAACAAACGGGATGACCGAGCGACTTAATCACACGCTAGGTGATGTGCCCTCCATGTATGTTTCCGATGACCACACGAATTTGGACCGCATACTGCCATTCGTTACTGATGCCATTCGTTACATTCGTTACTGATGCCATTCGATACTGCCATTTATTACAGCGCCATTCAATCTACCACTGGATTTTCCCCGTTCTTCCTTCTTTATGACGACTTTAGCCGAACCCACCAGCTATGTCGAAGAATGTCGGCAGCTCGCACGTTCGCTTACCACGCATGATCAGGCACGTCAGAAGCACACTCATAACCGACGCTCATCCCTTTCGTCATATGCCCTTGGAATGATTGCATGGCTCCGCGTGCCGTTCTGCTGTCCCGCAGGTCGTGGGATCGACTCCCGGATGCCGCGGCTGCATTTCCGATGGAGGCGGAAATGTTATAGGCCCGTGTACTCAGATTTGGGTGCACGTTAAAGAACCCCAGGTGGACAAAATTTCCGGAGCCCTCCACTACGGCGTCTCTGCGTCTCTCATAATCAAATAGTGGTTTTGGGACGTTAAACCCCACAAATCAATCAAATCATGGCTCCGCGTGTCATCATCTGCACTCAGCCTTTCTTCAAATTTCATACGCAAGGATGATCATCCGTACGGAGTCCTGCGCCAGACATCACCAGTCAACTACATTGTTGAGCCCATTCAGCCACCCACAGATGAACAATGGCGCGAGCACGAAACTTCACGTCAACCGTTTGAAACCTCATTACGACCCACCAGTCCTTCCTTTACCATAGGTCGACAGGATGGCTCTTTTTTCAACCGGGAATTTGTTGTAGTGACAAATACGGGCACTGTAGGAGCAATGACAAAGACGACGTTTGTTGTGGCTGAGGCTCGTGCTGCTTCTGCCGAAATGACTGGCTGCTGTATCGTTGCTGTCCGGCAAATTGAACGGTTGCTTTACCTGAGCATCTAAAAGTATTCTTACAGTTTCAATGTTTGCTTATTATGTCCGTGTGCCAGTTGTTAAATAAATCTGCTAATATAGAGTGAAACTTTCACAATACGTGTATATATCTGTTTTTTTTCATACAAAACGTGCAACAAAAAGCTCAGTTGATTTATGCCGATCGTGTTTAGTCGGATCTTGAAACAATTCAGCTTCAGTTTCGCCACTTTAGAACACGCGAACACCAGTTTTTCAAAAATATATGGTTAACAAAATTTCACAAATGGCCGCATCGCCCAAGCAACCAGCGGACCTGAAAGAAAGCAAGAGTGCATTCCGCTTGCATGCGAAGTGCGTAAGAGGTGCTTACCCGGCAACCCTTTCTCGATATTTTTGCCTTTTTCTTTATTTAGTGACCTCACCATCGATGTCATAGAAGAAATATTTTGCTAATGAATTATTGCTAGTAGGATGCCCGGCAGCCGCCAATAATGAAAGCAGCGCTGACGCTGAATATCAGCATGTCAGAGCGAATACTTTTGAGGTATAGGAAGTTTCCGTTCCCTGACCCCACTGCGGCGCAGATTATCACCGTGTGAGGGCTCGGGGTGGTGTCGCGAGATGCATCACTGGAACGACGCGCACGTATTTATATATATATTTTTGTCTTTGCAGCAAGTTTTGTCTGGTATAGCATACATATTTACTCGTCTGTTGTTTGCGGCTTTCTAATGTTCCAATTGAGTGAGTTATAAACAAATACACATTTCACTCCTTATTGCTCCAAGGTAGGCGTATCACATTTTCGCTGTCAAATTATAGAGTAATATAAAAAGCCAAGAGAGGATACTTCCAGGGCCCCTGTGGCTGATTTGGGTTCGCAGCGCGCCAAACGGGTCTGGTAAAACTTTGCAGCCGCGGAAGTGGCAGACCGCAGGAAGGACTGTCTCGAAGGCTATTTTGTAGTGATTAAGAATATTACACAGCTTCCGAGACCACTTCTACCTGCGTGTTCATCTATGGGGCCAAAATTTTTTTAACACGTTGTTTGCATGCGTAGATGAGCTTCGTGTAAGCTGCACCGGTAAAGCGGCAAGCACATGACGTCAATGCGCGTCTATGCACACAATTTAATTAAATCATGAGAAGCATTAGAGGAGCGATAACTTTTATTTTCAAGTATTATTCTTGGTAAGCACATGGTCGCTTTGGTAATGTTTGATAAACGCAAGCTTAAAGAGAGGTTCATTGCACTGCGAGACGTGAAAATACAGCTGCTACATCATGATTATAAAATACACACAAGAAATAAACATATAGGCAACAATTTAACAGGTAGTGTAGCAGAATAAAACTGCAATACACACACAACTGCACATACAGCGCATAACGCGAGTCACCATTGACATTGACATGGACCGAAGAAAAAGAAAAAAAAGTTGTTGGATACGTTTTCTTTCCCACATTCGCACTGATTTCCTTGTGCACACTTTACATTGCTCTTGCGCGAAAAACAGCCACAAGCAATTGGGGCAGCGAAACCAAAGCAATTTTAGGTGTCACGCAAGCCGTGCACAAGGCAGGAGTGTTTACTCAAAGATTATGTGCTATCTTTAGCTAGCAAAGCTTTCTCCAGATTCACCACTTCTCTTATTGCACTCGCTCGAGGTTCAAGCAATTTGCGAACGACACAGATAACGATGTTGAGCATAGCTGCACTTTCTACAAAGTCTCACTCATGCAGTGAGTTCGCATAAATTTAGCAGCACAAAGAAATCCTAACAGCGCGAGTTGTGGTTTCATTTCTAGAGCTAAGGAAAAATGTTGTCGCAAACGTGCTGCACAGCATTCCAGACAGTTTTCTTTCGTGTGAAGCAATCCACAAAAACAGTATGCAAAGAGAAGAGCACAAACAATAATTGTGCGCAATGCCAGAACAGCGCAATGCCAGAAATATTAGTTTCAGGCTTCAATCACAAATGCAATACGCACCTAACATAGTACTGATGGTGTTCGTACGTAGCAGCAGCCAAGCTGAGAGGCAGACGAAACAAGCGAAGGCCACGACGCATGCCAGGCACGTTATCGCACATATTTTATGGCGTCTTCCTGCTGCTGTCCGTACTGCTTCATTCATGCTAATGCTCATGACCACGGAGCGTGACAACGTTGCCGTGGCGTCGAGCCCATGTGCACTTCTCTCGCGTCCGTTTCATGCCTGATCCCAGCCCGATGTTATCGCAACGTGCAATAGCAGACAATAAAGACGGATTCAGACCCCTATCATACACGAAAAAACACGTAGACATATAATGCACTAGAAAAGGTACTGTAGTAAACAACTAGAACGCGTGTTTCCCTGAAGCAGTAAGTGATGTGTTGCCATCTTACGGCTGGGGTGAAGCTGCGTAGCTCAGCCGCTTTTTGGCCCAAGGGACCACTCTTGTTATTTTCATGTTAACCTATGGTCAAACTGAGTGTTCGAAAGCGACCTCATAGATTTGTCGTTCTACGGATAAAAATTCGCGCTCTCTGCTTCTCTACATTTAGAAGAGTAGCATCTTTCGGAAATTGAGTTTTAAAATTAGGCCAGTTTGGCTAATAAGTAGTTATCGTGCTCGGCTACTGAGGCAAACGACGCACGTTTATCGCCTGTGTCAGCGCTAGCATTTTTATGTAGGCCTGAACTACAGCCATGTGTACGTAAAGTGCGGTGCCGGTGCACGCAAAACAACGCAAGCTGATAGCAATGCATCCTAACACGTATTTATGACCCCTGCTACACCCTGACTTGCTTTGGCGCTCTATGCCATAATTAACAGGCCTTTTCAAAGTGCAGATCTACGCAAAATATACATAATACATCACACCATGAAAGTATCCACGAAAAATATCTCATCTGTCTCGGCGGATCAGTGGCTAGGGTGCTGTGCTGCTGAAACGAAGATTGCGGGTTCGATCGCGGCACTGGTGGTCACATTTTGATGGAAGCGAAATGGTAAAAGCCCGTGTACAGGGCGAGGTCAGTGAATGTTAAGGAACACCAGATGTTGGAAATTTACGGAACCATCAACCACGGCGTCTCTCGTAGTCATATTGTAGTTTTGGGACATAAACCTGACATATTACTAATAATACTATGGCTAATATCCCGTGCACTGCGTATGAGATAACCCATCACGAAGAAAAAAACAATTAGAACGTGCCACACATTGATTATCTGCTTCTTCTGTTCCTTTTCAGATGGACGATGTATGGGTATGTTGAACGGAGGCAAGTAATTGTCAATGGTATGGTTTCCCATTATTACGTTATAAAATACATACTGTCACGAGGCTTTTCTTTGCGCAATGTACACACTTTGAGTGTTTCTATCTATCTATTTATCTATCTATCTATCTATCTATCTATCTATCTATCTATCTATCTATCTATCTATCTATCTATCTATTTACCTGCCTGCGTCTGGGTGGTCTCGTTACAACCGTTACTTGCGGTAGATCGATATTATTATAGGCGTTTTAGAGGACTTGATGAATATTACTGTCTGGTAATGATATGAATAATGCACAAGCCCCGTCGCATTCGACCTCAAACTTTTTTCTCGAAGTATGTATGGGACGAACCAGTGTATACAGGGGTCTTTTAGGCGGGTATAAGCCGGATATGTTTGGCAGCTTATATGAAGCGTGAAACTCCGAAAACGAACATTGGTAATTTAAATGCGAGAGCTTTAATAAAAGTGGAATCAGCAATGTTGGGCTTACGAACGCAAATATTATTTTTTACAGTCCCAGCAAGAATAGAACTCAAGTATTCTGTATGGCCTTCAGGTAATCGACCACAGAACCACGCCAGTTCCTAAAACTGCTTTGAAAAAAAAAAAAACTAGGTGTATAGATTGCTACTTCATCACATGGAAGACCTTGGAAGAAAAATGGCAGCATATCCACCGAGTGAATGATGGAAAGTGGGGCGAAGCATTCGTCCGTCCATGCGTCCGTCCATGCGTCCGTCCATGCGTCCGTCTGTGTGACCGTCCATGCGTCTGTTCGTGCGCCCGTCCCTGCGTTCGTTCATGCATCCGCCGCTGCGTCCGTTCATGCGTCCATCCATGCATCTGTCTGTGTGTCCGTTCGTTCATCTATTCAACACTCCAAGTCCCACCATCTCGCATCTTTTTATCATATATTCCCCATATAGAAGCACCGCCATTCAGTGGACATTCCAAGGACTAAACTAGAGGAGGCACACGCACACTTTCTTACGGCTTGCGCTTCGGGTCTACTTCCCACCTTCAACCACCTTGAGTTCATGATATATACTAGTTCACTGTATTCATGGCACTGCGGCCCAATGCTCGCTAAACCTCTCTAAAATCAAGTAGGTTACGCCCAGCGAGTATAACGTAGCAACCTTTTCCTGTCACATAGTGCTCAGTGTACATGCCAGTGGCTGCTAATGTGAAATGAGAGACAGAAGGATTCAGCTTTTAATTTCTTACGGCTTGCGCTTCGTATCTGCTTCCGCCCTTTAACCACCTCGAATTCATTCATGGTATATACTAGTTCATTGTATTCATGGCCATGCGGCTCAACGCTCGCTAAACCTTTTTAAAACTAAGGAGGTTACACCCAGCGAGTATAATGTAGCAACCCTTTTTTGTCCGACAGTGCTCAATGTACATGCCAATGGCTGCTAATGGGGATCGCAGCGTGCGCGTTGACTAAAAGCCGAACGCTACTGTCTCTCATTCCCCATTAGCCGCCATTGGCATATACATTCAGCACTATTTTTTATTGTTAAACAACGCACAGAAGAAATCTCTCACTGGCACCACCTTGGAGGTCAAATGTTATACCTATTTCGGGTATGTGCGACTGGTAGTTACGTACTACGAGGGATGCACAAGCCACGTCATAAAGAGCTTCGCCCCTAAAAAGCCTATATAGGCGTAATGTTTGTTTATTTAAGTTCGTATACCTTGTAAAATTATTCCAGTGATACAGATGTCATATCTGGTTAGCTGTCATTTCTACTTAGGCGCTGCCTACTCAGGCTGGTTCTCGTATATGCTACTGTGCTCGCACGCAGAGGCTCTACATTTATGCTTCCAGCTTTCGGTGTTGCTAATGCGAAATTTCGTTTTCGCATTAATATTGCGCAGCCTTAAAAAACAGGTATACCAAACAGATGGAACTGTTCAATAAATGTTTCTGTGTGTGAAACGTTTGTATATATTTTTATAGCCATTTCGTAAAGTTTCCCTCAATATAAAAATTACACCGCAGTCACCATCACACGGCATGCTTCTCACGATATCAATTCCAACGCTAGGTGAATCGGACAAAATTTTTCATTTTGGTGCATATCGAGCGGGCTAAACAGCTGTCAGTGCACCAACAGCGTCGCATCCAGGTGATTGCATAATGTGCATGTATGTCACCATTTTCCTGTCACCCATCATGTGTACCTCTCAACGTGTTAATTCACGCAATACACACTTTGGCATATCTCAATCTAGCACACCAGCCGCACCTGAACTCAAGAAACTCATGCGACCACCTTTAAACTGCTTTCGCTCCCCCAAGTATGCTCATGTATATGTGTATGTTTCTTCCTTCTCTTCTATTTATTTTCTCATCTTTATCTTATTCGGCAGTGCAGGGTAGCAAACCGGTCGTGCGTTAGAATTACCTTCTTATCTTTCCTTGCATCTCTCTCCCTTACTCGCAATCTAGAGATATATGCGTGAAAGACCATTAGGGTCGCGTGCAAGTCACTCATACATGACATGCATGTCTTTATTTTTATGTTACTACCTTTCATTTATGTTTTTCTATATCTAAATAATGCAATTATAGTTTTAGTTACAAAAACTTCGCAATACCGCTGGAAGCTCACTATGAGTGAAGCATGTATGGCGTGGCATGCATGACACGCATATGATTATTTTCATGTCATCACCTTTGACATGTTTGTTGTACACCGAAAGCATGCAATACGAAGTTTGGTACATATGAACATAAAAAAATGGCACATCCCACCTACAGTGGAAATCGATTATATGCGAAGCACGAATGAGGAAATTTGATATGGCACTTCAAATACAGCACTGTATTATGAGGTGGGGGTAAATTATGCCGTACATGGCTTTTATGTCATAATTATAACGTTTGGACGTGCTATTTACCTTCGTCGTCCATTCGCGTCACCTTATATCAAATTTTGTACATGTGGAGCTAGCGAAACGGCCGCGAGCGTGCTCTGAGCGTTGCATGCAGTCAACTTTTACATAATTTGCATGCCATTATTATAATGTTTGGACGCGTCATTTACCTTCGTCGTCTATTCACGTCACGTAATACCAAATTGGGTATATGTTGAGCTAACTAAACGGCCGCAAGCGCGCTAAATGCGTAGCATGTAGGCATGCTTAACATGACACGCACATCATGATTATTATATTTCGACGTGTCATTGACCTTCCTAGTCTATTCACGTCAGGTGTTACCCAATTTGGTATATGTGAAGCTAGCGAAACAGCCACGAGCACATCATGAGCGTGGTATGTCGTCCTAATCTTACGTGACATGCGTGTCGTGATTATCATGTTTGCACCAGTCATATACCTTCGTCATTCATAGACATCACGAAATACAAAACTTGGTATATATGGAGCTAGCGAAACGGCCGCGAGTGCATCATGAGCGTGGCATGTAGCCATGTTGTGTCATTACACGCATCTCATCATTATCAGGTTATCACCAGTCACATACCTTATCACCAGTCGTTCATTCACGTCTCGTAATACAAAATTTCCTATATCTAAAGCTATCGAAACGGCGGCGAGCGCATCATGAATGGCACAATATACTCCGACGTGACGTTGACGCGCCCACATGCTGGGCGCAGAGGCGCTATGCTATAGCAAAACGCGAGCACTCCTTATTCTGACACCAGGCGCCTCAGGCACGACCAGCGTCCGTCGGCGCGGCCCTGCGGCAACCGGCGCAAAATTCAACATGCTGCAGTTTCGTGCAATTGAGGTTACCTAGACAGCACGGCACCTGCTTCTCTTCGTCACGGAGTCACGCCGGGCGCTCAGGTGGGCGTGCGTCTAAGCAACGCGTCGCGGCACGTGCCTGTTGGTATATGCCACGCGGATCGGTGCCTCGCGTGGTATCGCCGGTGTGACGCGACGAATTGAACGTGAGCACGCACGCGAACCAGTTCACGCCGAAGTGTATTGGCACTATGAGTTTGACATGTGGTCATGTTTTTACATGACACACATCTCATGATTATCACGTTTGCACCACTCGCATAGCTTTATCATTCATTCACGTCCAGTAATACAAAGTTTGGTACATGCGGAGCTACTGAAATAATAGCCACGAGCGTATCATTAGTGTGGCATGTTGTCATGTTGCTACATGACACGCATGTCATAATTTTCATGTTAGGGTCTGTCGCAGTCATGTCTTAACATACCAGTTTTGCAACTTTTCATGTGGACAAAACCTCTGCAAGACCATGAAGTGTAACTCATGACTTGAGTGACATACATGTCATGATTTTCACGTGATAGATAGATAGATAGATAGATAGATAGATAGATAGATAGATAGATAGATAGATAGATAGATAGATAGATAGATAGATAGATAGATAGATAGATAGATAGATAGATAGATAGATACTCTCAAAGTCGCCGAAGTTCGCTAAGACATGCTTCGCATTTAAAAAACGGCCACGACTGTGGCATGACCACGACTATGGCGTGAATTTCATCGCATACATAATGCGCAAGTGACTATTTTCAGTGCGGACCTATATTTTTCTCTGTTGCACACCGTACTCATGGAATACCGCTTTTAAATGCGAAGCATATCCATCTATTTATCCGCTTAAGTTTTGAGCTCTCGTGGTCACCCCCTTAACTTGACGTGATCCAAAATTAGGATGGGAAGTTGGGATGGTTTGACGAATATGATGCTCTGGTCAAGACATGAATAATGCCACAATCCCGTCGTGTACGTCGTTAAACACTGGCCTCCAGGCAGTAGCACAGAACTATGGGTGGGTATGTCCTGATCGTATGCGGGTATTTGCCTCAGATGATTGACACCTAGCATCTACCCAGAAACGACGAGAACACATATGGACCTTTTAACGCGTGAGTTTTAATAAATATTCGACATCGCTAGCACGGACCCAACAAATGCAAAGAATGAAAGTCGGGGTTCGAGCTTGAATTGAACGTAAGCATTCTGCGTGGCAATGAAGTATTTTACCAGAGCTACGCCATATCTCGTAACTACTTTTCAAATAGACACTAATCTTCGTGAAACGCCAATAGTGCTTGCAGTGCTGCCGACCCAATTTTCAAAACATTATATATTTATTTTTATTTATTTATTTATTTATTATACCCTCAGGGCCAGAGGCATTACAGAGGGGAGTGGTACAGAACAAAGGCATAACATGAGGTAGCATGGTTACAAAAAACGTAGTGTACATAAAAAGGAAAAGGAAAGACAAAACAAATTAGTATTATCGCAACAATGTGGTCACACAAACACAGTAATAAACATCAGATATTTCTGCATATACAATATTGGCTAAGGCAGCACGGAACAGTTGGTTATCGGTGATACCCGCAATTTCAGCGGGAAGTTGGTTCCATTTCCGGGACGAACGGGGCAAGAATGACTGAGTGGCAGATTTTGTATGATAATAGTTAATGCCAAACTTGTGACGGTGGTCAATGCGATGGGAAATGTATAGTGGTTGGGGTAAGAGCTCGTTGCGCAGGAAGGAATGATAATATATTTTATGTAGCATGGTTAACCGAAAAAGTTTCCTTATGTACTCCTTTGGTACAGCCGTCACATCGGGTTAACATGTACTGTGGTTATTTGCAATTCGTTGAAGTTATTCATGTAGCAGAGTCCAGGGCCAGCACCCTCGCGAGCATCAGCGCCTCATATCAGCTTCTGGTGTTGCTAATACGCATGTTCCAGTTGGCACCGTTGCGCGAGTTCAAACAACTGGTTATATAAACATCTCCAACTTTGCAACATATGTCTGTGCGTGCAACATTTGTACATATATTTAGCGTCATTTCATTGCGTGTCGCTGAATTAAAAATCGCCACACGGTCGCCTTCCCTCAACCTGCTTCGCATAACGCCGATTAACAGGTACGTGGGTTCTGCCGATTTTTTATTGTTTACCAACCTAGCAAAACGGGTGCGTGTTCACAATGAGCGTGACATTCAAGTCACAGCTTACATTACATGCATAGCGTTTTTCAATGCACCACCTTTCATACATGTTTGTCACGCTGACACGTCACGAAATACTACTTTTTCTGTATTTGTCGCGAGTGATGTGGACGCGAGCTCAACGTGAGTGGCAATCGTGCTCGTGACATTGATCTCCTTAATTTCGTGTATTCCCCAGCCATGAATATTCATCATATAGTACCATGAATTAAAAATCGTTTTGTGGATATCAATCCAGTCAATGACAGTGCTGAGGTCAATGTGTGCGTAAACTTGTAAGTCCTGGAATACACTGCATGCATGTCACCTTTTTAAGTCACCACCTGTCATTCACTTTTGTCATAACACGGTGTACGAAACAAACTGACACCATATCCACGAAGTAAATAATTATGCTTAAGACAAAGCATCCGTCCATTATTCCGTCTGTCTGTCTGTCCGTTCGTTCGTTCGTCCGTCTATTCGTCCGACCGTCAACCTACGAAACCACTAACGCCATCAAGCGATATCAGCTCTAAAAACATATATGCGCAACGCCAACATCTTTATTCCGATAGCAAATATATTGACATTCTCGGCTGGGTTTCACCGCCGGCGTCGGCGTCGACGTCATGTACCGAATATATATATGTATCTATTTCAACGAAATCGCCAGAAAGAAATATCCCCCCCCCCCCCCCCCAAAAAAAAAGACTCCGGAGTGTGGAATTGAACGTGGGACCTGCGCGTCGCGAATGCGAGGCGTTAACCATTGAGCCATTCAACGTTCAATTCAACCGTGCAACGTTCAATTGAATGTAACCATTCAACGTTCAAACAGCAAGCTTTTCGTACCTACCACTTACTGCTGTTGTCAGACATCTCAGAGGTGGGGGGTGGGGTGGTGTGGGAACCATCGTGCTTTCAGCATTATCAGCAAGATGGCGCAGTGAGCGAGTGGCGGCTCTCATCTCTTATCCGTAATTTGGTCCACATAACAAATAAGGGGGCGTACGTTCCATCGTGCGTCCTTATATTCCAGTGGGGAGAATCGTACGTCTTGGCTGCCTTTGTTTTGTCGGAACCATTTGTTTGTATGGTTACCAGGCGCACAAAGTTTAGTGCAGTCGTTGCACAGCATCCGTTTGCGAAAAGGGCACACTTTTCAGACACATCGAAGTAACAACTTCGATTATTCGCTTATTCACGTTAATCGGTACCTATGAGTACGTTTCATGCGTCATTCGTGCGTGAAAAATGCGGGGTGCGTTTCGATCTGCTTGCCATTCTGCGCATGACCTTCACATTTGTTGCTATCAGGTTTATCAAGCTTCGTCGTTACGGCAAAGCGGTGACTTTTTATATGTCGGTGACAGCTATTCTTGGCACTGAAGCGAAAGCTATGGAGGGAGCACCTGCACATGTAGCACTACGTGAAGTAGTACAATTCGGTGCACGTCTGTGGAAAGTGATTGGGGTGCACCACCAGCGTGGAAAAGGGTGGGGCATGTCGTCGGTTTCATAGAGTTTCTTATAGTATGTTGAGGGTACTCTGGCGCTGCCACTATTAATCGACATTAGAAATAGACGGATTCGCCTAGTCTTCTTATTTGAGGGTGGCGATACGTATTTGTGCGTTATTTATTTACATTGTCTCGGTTTTGTTTGGGAGGAAAGAACCAATCCTTTCAAACTTTGTGACCCGATTGAAAATGGTAAGCCTAAAAGATTATTTAAGGTGCTGAAGCGCAACTGCTTATCAATTACCGATTACTATTTCTTCCCAAAGCACCTTCAACCTACGAGAAGCCAAAAGGGACGTAAAGTACGAACACTAGGTGAATTCGTGTACTACCCATCATCTTCATGCTAGATGAAGCGCCATGCCATGCTGCTCCTATAGACACTTGCATCAGAGTTCTCTCTGGTGGATATATAGAAAACACTATAATGAGTTTTATATGCACAGAGTTTCCTAAAATTAACAAGAGGGGACAGTGGCGCTGCAATCATTCAGCCACCATTAGAATTATGGGTACACGGACTGGCCTTGTTTTTGCACTTGCGGGAGGTGAGAACGAACTGTTTTGTAATTTGTGACGTGATTTGAAATGGTAAGCCTGAAAAAGTAAGAGGGTGAAGCACAACCGCTGAAAATCCGCTGATTTTTGTTTTGTGACAGAACAGCTCCAAGCCACAAGAGCACACATACAGTCATGAGTACGAAGATTACACAAATACCTTGTACTACCTATCATTGCCTTGCTCACTGAAGTGTCATGCGTTGAAGCTCCTATAGACGCTAGTGCCGGAGTTCTCTCTAGAGAATATTTTCCACAACCGAGTTTGGAAGGTCCCGCAATTCTAAGTCGTGTTGTTTCGCTATGAGGCTCTTGTGGACGAGCGTACCTGTACTTGGCGCTTCTTGGTTGTGCAGGTCGGTGGATTGTTGGCAAGCGATGTAACCCCGGAGTGAGATAGCAGCTGTTGTTTCCTGTAGTGCGATGACATCTGGAGGCGTTTGGCAATTCGACAGTTGTGTTTCTTGTACGAGTAGCTGCAGGTGGGCTTTCTTTTTACGGAAGCCCCTGCAGTTACACTGCCAAATAGTCAAGTGGATGCTGGCCATGATGTATCAGCTGGAGAATTACTTAAGTAAGTCGTGAGTTCGCTGGGCAGGGCGGAAGAGTGAGAGGGCACTCTGTTGCGCATGATAGCTGGTGTTCTGGCCAAGCTTTGTTCAATTACTGCATAACTGGTGTCTGTGGCAGCTCTGAGTGCTTCTAATCCGGCTACCGTGTTGTTTACCGTGGCTTCCATGTTTGAAAATCGTGTCTCCATATCCGTTAAGCGTGAGTCTACGGTCGCGAAGGCTTCTTTCTGTAACGGTGGCGCAAAGGGCATCGGCGACCGTAGCATGGACTGTCGTGCGGAGAGCTTCGGCAACGGATGCGTTGATTGTTTGAATAAATTTCGCCATCGTGTCCTCTTCGAATCGCAGTGTTTCCGTGGAAGTCGTTGCTTTACGTTTGGTTACTGCGGCTGGTTGGGGCTGTGCAGTTGAGTTGTGCATGGACCGACTGGCTTTTGCCAGTCTGCTTTCTAGAGAGCGGTTCTGCGCAAGCAGCGTTTCAATCTGAGCTTGTTGCGTCGCCATTTGAGATTTCAAGACGCTGAGTGTTTGCTTAAGTTCTTTGACGAGCGGGTCATGCGTCGAGGTGCTCAATTTAGATGGCTGCCGGTGAGATGATGGAAGCGGAGACGGTGTGCTTTGCGCCCATTCCACACAAGGGTTGCTTGGTGACGCTTTTGATAAATAGGCATGCCGAATGTCACTTGATGATCGGGTTCTTGATTTAGACCTTGGGTGAGAGGTTGCTCGACGCTGACGAGATCGTGATTTCGATCGGCTGTCTCGTTTCGTCGGCGTTTGTGATGTCCCGAGACTGGGGTAGTTACACTCGTCCAAGGCAGGCGGGCTATTGTCATTTGAAGTTGACTCCGTCGATAGTGACTCGGTTCGTAGAGTCTTTTCTACTTGTGTTGCGTTAAGGGGTTCAAGCTTTTTGGCGAAGCGGTACTGGCATTTTCAGCTGTTTGTCATGTGTCCTCCTTGACAGACGGTACAGCGTTCTTGGCGTGTTGATGGCGTTTCTTGCGGCAGTGGCTCGTGGTCTTCCCCGCAACGTGGGCAACGTCGGTGCCTAGGTTGAGGGCACAGATCGGAGCGGTGCCCAGTCTTCCTTCAGTTGAAGCATGCGTCTACATTGGGATAGAAAGGGTATACTCAGATGAGACCTCCACTGTGTTGAAGCCATCTAGGCAGGTGGTCCCCGAGCAGCGTTATGAAAAGTTCTTCGCTTTCCCATGCGTCTGCCACCTACTATTTGGTGGTCAGGGTTGGTTTCTTGAAGGTCCTTCAGCGTCTCATCATCGGTGGGGAACGTGTGGGCGTAAAAATCAATGCCTCGTATCGCGTCGTCGGGTGGCGGTGCGTACATGTGTAGCTCAATCTGTCGGTCTTCTCCGAGAAGGATTGACGTGATGTCTTTGGTACGCGATGACGTGATGCATCGGTTGGTGGTAGCCACAATAACGGTGAAAGTGTTATTCCTTGGGTGTATGCGTATTTGGTCACGCTTCACGGGGTACAGGTCACGCAGAGATGCCGCTTTATTTAAGTAGTGCTCTTTGCAAGTCTCCAGGTGATGTGCGCGTGAGGTCAATGGGTGTCTTAGGGCCTCCCACGATGTGGTACGTGTGCGACGGCAGTCTTGGCAAAAAATGGCGTTTCAGTTCCGGCGGTGGCCGGGGTGTTAGAGGAGTTTTGGGGGCTTTGCTTGCTTGCGCGTCGTTCATTTGGGCTTGTTGCTTAAGTGCCTGGTGACATTTTGCCTGGGCTCGGAAACCTTGAAGTTGTGTCTAGGAATCGTCTGACCGTTCCTCGAGATAGATTTCGATGCCGTCGACCTCGATTTTCATGTCTGCTGGTGTCCCGGCGGCCGCGAGAGCAGCGTCCGGTGCAGCGTCGCTAGGTCAAGGCGTCCTGTGCCGGCGCTTACCGGCGTGGCGTGAAAAGATGAAAAGCTAACTTGATATTGGTGACCTATATCTATCAGAAAGTTTTATCCCCGGAACTGGTATGACTTGCGGAATCAAGCGTATAAGTAACGTTGAGCTATGGGCACGTCTTCCTACTGAAGCATCGGAAAACACCAGATCTCGTTGCGGACGCGTCCGATCACTTCCAGCGCTCGCTTCGTCTCGCTATTGAGTCCGCCTATCAGGAACATCGGGAAATGTTTGCTCGAGACGCCGTTGTGAAACTCCAAGGCCGAGCGGAGAACACTGGCGTCCCACTCTTCCGTCCGCTTGTTCGTCAATCTCTACCGTTCGCTGGTTGGGCGCCTTTCAAGGAAGAAGTCGGTGAAAGCGAATGTCTGACCGCAACGATACTCCATCTCGGCGCAAGAAATACATTTCCATTTCCTCGTGATTTTTTTATAAGATATAGGGGCATTTTCTTCTCTCTTATCTCTCTTCTCTCTTCTTATCTTAGCACTGTTTTCATAAACTTTTTGTATTACTTTTTTGTGATGTTACACCTGTATGTTTATTTCGTATTTGTTGTACATGACTGTCTGCCATCCTGCTGCTTTGTCAACTTGTGAACGGGGTCAGGACCTCGTCAAGCTCTTGAGCTTTTAGTCCTGTACTCCACCTTATCTAAAGAAAAAAATGATTGATTGATTGATTGATTTTTTTTGGAGATATTGGTGCCAACTTCGGTATGCATCCCTTTAGCAAAACACCAAGGAGAGTACAAGGCACAAAGTTTGTAAAATTTCGCATTGACAGACCGGCATCACAACGTTCACCCGACTAATGTAACGAATAAAAATTAGGATAGCAGCATGAACGATTTTGCGAGAAAGTCTTGCGACAACCACACAGCCAAGCCAAGCTTTAAAACTGCTTTTGAAAGAAACACTTTCCCCGTGTAATGTCTGTGCAAAAGTAATTGTGATTGCAGTCCTGGCGATGTAGATTTAAAATATAACCATCAGCATTACATATCTACTCCTCTGATGCAGGCAAAATGTGTCAGCTCCGGTTTTCGTACGTCTAATAGAAATGATTTCCGCCTTTGCATGGCTCCGCAACCTAACTTGAAGTGTTTCTCGTCCTGAAGGAATGCGCTGATAATAAATATGTAAGACATCAACATAATAGCATTGTAATTCCATCAATTTTATAATACTGAAGAGTGCACTTTAGCCTTCACTTTAACCTTACGTCAGACCATAGGGAACCAACTAAACTACAGTGCTGTGCAAATTCGTTTAAAGCCCACAACGGGGACACATTACTACCTTTACAAAAATACGTCGATTCTTTTCTGAAAGCTAGGCTCAGAGCTCAAAAAAAGCAGCGTAGAAAATTACTTACTGACCACTTCACACCAATACCGATTACCAAATTTCTTGATTGTGTCACTCTTTTTCCGACTAAACACATAAAGTTTAGAGGTCCCTCGCAGAATACTATTTGCGACGTCGCCTGCGAGGGCCAGTAATGCATAGTTCAGTACTACTACTCCCGCTATGTGCATGATTAGCCCCCTTCCGCCGAAAAAAAAACTTTCTGACATCGACCGAGAGAAAGAGACCTAATACAAATCACATTGTGTGCAAAAATTGGCAGACGCCACGTACAGTGGGACTCGATGATATGCGAAGCACGATTAAGAAAGCTCGATATGTCACTTTAAAAACACTACAAATTTCCAGGTGGAGGTAAATGATGCCCTACATGACTTCCGTATCATGATTATCATATTTGGATGTGTCGTTTACCTTCATCATGTATTCACGCCACTCGATCCAAATTTAGTAAATGTAGAGCTAGCGAAACGGCCGCGAGCACGCTATTAGCATGTTATGTGTCATGTTCTTACATGACACGCCAGTCAAGATTATCATGTTTCCATCAGTCCTATATTCGTAATCTATTCACGTCACGTAACACCAAATTTGGAATACGCGGAGCTAGCAAAACGACCGCGAGCGCATTATCAAGGAGCCAATATAGTTTAATGTAGCGCTGACGCGCGTGCACACTGGGCAGAGCGACGTTACGTCAACAAAACACAAGCACTCTATATATAGTCTGACGCCAGGTTTGACCGACGCGACCAGCGTTCGTCGGTGCGGCCAGACGGCAGTCGGCGCGGATGCGACATGCTGCAATTCGCGCTGATGCGTTACCCAGACTAGGGAGCCTTCATGAGCGCGCATCTCCGTGTTTTAGGGTGGTGTCAGCCTTTGACCCACCACTTGCCGCCACCCGCTAAAACACAATGTTGCCAGTCCCGGTTTCCGTGGCAACAGGTGCCATGTTGGTTCTTGCAGCCAGGCGTTCCTGCTCCGTCGCACTGCACCAGCTGCATGTTGGCGCGGGTGTGCAAGCAGCGGTATGAGCTGCGTTTGATTACCCCATAGACGTAGCTTCCACTACGACACCATCCTCGTGCTAACCACACATAAAAGAACTTTGAAGTCTATATGCCAGGGTGCTGCGTGCCACAATGCAAAACCATCTGGAGACCTTTCAGCTTGCCGACTTGCTCTAGCCAACGGAAACGCTGGGCTACACAAGTGAAGAGAGACTGCTTGGAGGCGACTGCTTCTCGCCGTGTTTGTGAGGTGAGTATCCTTTGTATTGCGAGTGGATTGAGTATATCACCACACATTTCGTGAAAGGGCTGACTTAGCCAAGGAACGAACAGCAGTTTGTGCAAAGTAAGTACGACAACGTGCACAGTATAATAATGAATTAGGCTTCGTTCGGCTACGCTGTGTGAGCGGAAGATGGTGGAGTATACTTGTTTATTCTTGTAGTCGAATCGCAGTTACCAGTCGTATGATATGACTAGTCGAATGTGTGGTCCTGCATGCATTCACTAACTGCACTTTGTCTGTTTCCGAAGCCGTCACTGCATTCGTCGCAGAAAACGTCAGGCTCGTAAACCACCTACAGACGCTGCCGTTCACTTCTTCCTTTTCTGGCAGATGTGCGCATTCCTGCAATTTTACCTCGGTTGCTGAGGAAGGTCATTTGGAGAGATAGACAGATGAGCCGATGAACGCGTTGCCTGTAAGCGCTTGTCTTGCACAGTTGCAAAGCAACTAACTTTTTGTGTGGCTTGCCACGGGGTATTCGTTCTTCGCTTCAATGACACGCGCAACCACAGCAAAACTCGCCCAATAATTGCAAACAGGACTTCTCTTTAATAACATAGAATGCGACAGATTTACTGTTCGTGTCCGTCCATCCTTCTGTCTCTCTGTCGGTCCTGAACGGAGCAGTATATATGCACTAAGCAAGTTGGTTGTCAGCCCATAACTCAAATATGCTCTATGTGGTGCATCGTTATTTGTGTCGTCCTTTTGTGCCATAACCAGACACACTGATGATTTGATATCGTAAACTCCGCTTTTATTTAGTGCTTGTAGAGAAAATGTGCATGGACTCCGTATGTGTGGTCAGAGCCGTATGTGATTTTTTGTCTTCTTGATTTGCTCTAGGCCCACTGCGAGGCCACAAGCTTCTAGCAAATGAGGCAGGATAGTTTGAAGACACAAGGCCAGATGCCATTTGGATGCTGTTTGCAGTAAAATCTGACCTGAAAAAACTTGATTTGTCGCTCATTGCTCCCCTTTGCTTTTCTTCTAGCCAAATATACAGGCTTGTGGGAATAGGGGGAGGGCGGTGCAATGTGATTGAATGCCCTACTTTTTCGGGCAATTCTTACAGCTTGTGAGGTTTTGAGCAGTAATTGTACAGATTCGTTCGCAGGAACTAAACTTGCTGTAGGAAACTATGAAACGGAGAAACGCAATGCTTAGGGTATGAGAGACAGGCTAGCTGAGCTATTCCGTTTGCTGAGAACATCGCGAGCTACACGGTTGTTTGTTCTGCCTTCCTAGTCGTTACGAGTTCCATCATATAAACAGCATGGTTTCGAGCCTCGCAATAAGAGGCCTTTGAGGTATTTCAGTGCTAAGGTGAATATGCTTCATTAATGGCGCGCAGACATTGAAGTTCATTCATAGTGCCATCGAAGTTTCCCCCCTTGCAAATATAGGCTGCCTAAATAACCTCACTCCGCCAATGTGGTGGGTCTACCAGGTGGGAGAAATAACTGTTTTAACAATTATTTATACAAACTCGAGTCACGAACATGTCTTTTCTGTTCTACCAAACCACGCCTAACTTCAGAAAACAACTCTTCAGCCTTCAGCACTTGATTATAGAAAAAAAAACCTTCTCGTTGAAACCCACGCTGCCGTTAATGTAAATGAGCTACCACTCAGAACCAACATGGCGGCCCTTCAAGTATGGGGGCCGTTTTAGCCAGTTGTAAGCAACCGTGATCGGAGTTGTCACCACCCTAAAACACGGAGACGCGTGTACATGAAGGCTCTCCAACCCAGACAGCACTGTGTCTTCCTTTTTTCGTGACGGAGGGGTGCTGGACGCGCTAAAACGCGCATGCGTCGAAGCGACCAAGGGCAGCGCGCGCCTGCGAGTATGTGGCAGGACCAGTGCCTGGCGTGGGAACGCCAGCATGACGCGACAAAATTAACGCCGGTGAGCACGCACACCGCGTCACGTCGAAATGTATTGGCACCTTGACTGTGGCATGCAGCCATGTTTTCACGCAACACGCATCTCATGATTATCATGTTTGCACCAGTCACATTGACATCCCATATTAACAAATTTGGCATATGTCAAGCTAGCAAAACAGCCGCAAGCGCATCATAAGTGTGGCATGTAGTCATGTTGTTACATGACACGCATGTCATGATTATTATGTTTAAATGTGCCATTTACCTATGTCTTCCGATTGCATCGCGTAATACAGAGTTTAGTACATGTGAAGCTAGCGAAACGGACGCGAGCGCATCATGAACGTAGCATGTAGTCATGTTGTTACATGACACGCATCTTAGGTTTATCATGTTTACACCAATATAGTATTTGTGTCATCAATTCACGTCCCGTAATACCCAATTTGGTATAAGTAAAGCTAGCGAAACGGCCGCCAGTGCATCATGAGCGTGGCATGTAGTGATGTTGCTACATAACACGCATCTCATGGTTATCATGTTTGCACCAGTCACATCCTCTGTAACCCATTCATGTACTTTGATATCAAATTTGGTATACATGACGCTAGCAAAACGTCTGCGAGCGCATCACAAGCGTGGTATGTAGTCATGTTGTTACATGACACGCATGCCATGATTTTTATGTTAGGGTTGGTCGCTTGTGTTCGCCATGCAATCATGTCATACCATACCAGTTTTTCAACAAGCCATGTGAACGAAAGCGCCGCAAGAGCTGCAGAACCATGAAAAGTAAATCATGACAATAATGACATACATGTCATGATTTTCATGTCATGACTAGTCAAATATGTTATTCATAGAGCCATGTTATGCCATACCAAGTTTGGTATTGATACTATTATCGAAACAGCCAGGAGAGCTAAAAGTCGCAGGTGGCTAGATAGATAGACTGATTCGCTTAAAGTCGCCGAAGTTCGCTAAGAAATACTTCGCTTTTAAAAAGTGATTGAGTCTCTGATATTATAATCCTTATAACACGAGGACGTGAAATGCATAATCACAGAATCACTTCAATGTACATCACAAATTGTTATTGCCACGCGTATATGCCAGTGGCGAGGACAAATATACAGCGTGAGAACATTCAGTCGGGTGAAGGACAAAGATGATGTGGCTGCTTTTTTTGCAGACTCTGATAAAGTCTCTTTGTCTGTTGTCCTCCGCTTCATCGTTGCTCTTGCGTTCTCACACTGGTGATGGGTAAGCTTCATGTTTGGCACTTCTTCGTGGAGCCGATCGTCAAGCCCGGAATTACCAGTACACGTCAAAGCACCTTTGTATCTTTTCAGTCGGCGTCTACTAGGCCTGGCGACCAAACTTAATGCACTGCTGGAAGGTTCCAGCTATTATCCTCCAACGACCATGGCCCCTTTAGCTCCATTACACTTTACACTGCAGAATCATACGATTCCCGACTGCTTCCGTGGTGAAGCCCATGAATATGTCCAAGATGGCTGGACCAGTTCGAACGGTGTGCCAAGTACAAACAGTGGGCCAATCGAGAAGGCACGCTTTCGAGTGTCCACTAAAGGACAACGCTCAGACGTGGTACATCAATAGGAAACGAAGCTTGGCTACGTGGGACGACTGACAAAGAGTCTTTATCAGACTGCAAAAAGGCAGCCACGTCTTCATCGTACTTGCCTGTACCTAGTGTTCTCCCGCTGCTTCTTTGTCCTTGCCACTGGCACATGCATGTAGAATTATTGTATATTGACGTTTAGGGGCTACTGCACCATTAGTTGTCGATGCACCCATTTCATACTTCGTGCCACGTCTTCTGCACGATGAGAATAAAGGAGTCACAATCGGTATAGAAATTCTAGAGACACTTTACGTACCTTAGCATTGTGCCAATCACAATAACTACAGCGTTCGTAAACCATGCTGGCGAAAGTGAACTTTTACTCAATCGTACTTGAACTCATAGTCTGCTTTAACGAAAGAGCGTGATTCATTGGTCAGCGACCATCCTGCAAATATGTGCGTGGCATGCGGCGTCGTGTTCAGAATCAGCGTCCATGATAGGTCGCTTCGTTGATGGTATGATCTTTTTCGTCGTGCATCGACGTCTGTACGGCAGCTTGTTCGGTCACGATGTACTTCACGTCAGAAACGCGAGAAACAGAGTTCTCAGCTTGTGCCACGATTACATGAATTACTCCCCCTCTCTCTCTCGTCATGTCTATCACTGCAGCAATCTCACTTGCATGACATTCTCCCGTCGACACCATTGTGTTTCATCGGCGGTTATTCCGACAGTTGTACTAGTCGGTACCATCCCACTAGTATTAGCAGATGGTGGAGATACATGACTCTTGCATTTCGAACCTGCACTACGCTGCAAACGCACGCTCAACGTGAAAGACTAAGCACGTAATCAACATGACTACAACTCAAAAGACGCCGCACGCAACAGCGTCGTCACTGAGTTGAATTAGAGCGTACTGCGCGGCGCCATTACACACCGCGTTTGTGGCTGGCAACATCAGCTCAAGAAATCTTATCGGAGTTGATTACGGAAGCAACGCTACACTTTGTTTCCAGTAAGGTCAACGCCACCTATGTAGTGTTTGAAGGCTTCGATGCCGCAGCGCCCATTCGAATGGTGGTATGAAGGCGCCGAAGTGCGGTGACTACCGCAGCGTCCTCTACCTGTGTTAGGTGCCGTCATACTGCCCTACTTTTATTCCACGTTCCTAGTTAGCGGCACCACCTCGGCAAACGAAGAGCGTGGGTACGGAGCGAAGCAGCTTGATACATATCCATCCTTCTCAGCAAACTAGAAAATTCTGGTGTGCGTGGGACAGCGCATGCTCTCTTAAAATCCTATTTTTCAAGCAGGACACAATTCGTAGATGCCAACAATGAAATATCTGCAAGAATGCCGGTCGTTGAAGGTGTGCCACAAGGAAATATTTTAGGGCCACTTTTTTTTATTTATATAATTGACATTCTACACTGCACAAACAACGCAACATTTGTCTCTTACGCCGATGACACAACAGGTTTTATTACAGGAAGCATAGGAACAGAGATAGAAGAAATGGCTAATAAAACACTGTCTGCTATAGATACCTGGGCTTCAGTGAATAAGATGAGCTTATTTCTGGGCTCTCAGCAGTTAGACATGGTTGATTCTGTTAGTATTCTGGGTGTATATTTTTCACGGCCCGTTACGTGAAATGTACATGTTGATATTCTATACTCTAAGATGTCATCGGCCATTGGTGTCCTTGCTCGTATGCAATCTCTTCTTCCCACTAAGGTGAAAGTTATGACAAACAATGCACTGGTATTACCTTTGTTACAGTACTGTAGCTTAGTGTGCCCCGCCGCGGTGGTCTAGTGGCTAAGGTACTCGGCTGCTGACCCGCAGGTCGCGGGTTCGAATCCCGGCTGCGGCGGCTGCAATTCCGATGGAGGCGGAAATGTTGTAGGCCCATGTTCTTAGATTTGGGTGCATGTTAAAGAAGCGCCGATAGTCGAAATTTCCGGAGCCTTCCACTAAGGCGTTTCTCATAATCATATGGTGGTTTTGTGACGTTAAACCTCACATGTCAATTAATCAATGTAGATTAGTGTGGTGCACAACCGGTGAGACGAATCTGCGTAAGTTGCAGTTAATACAGAAAAGGGCCGTACGACATATTGCGGCTGAACACTATCTGTCCTCTACAAAACTTCTTTTTCTACAATGTGACATTCTTCCAATTTTCTTTTTGTACAAGCAAGCTGATGATATGCTATAAACATTCTGTCAAACATGGTACCAATACCACAATAAATCTTGCTAAACTTAGCATAAACACACGTGTTCGACTCACCAGGAACAAAAAATTTGGACTGTATCCACCCCAAGAACTTTTTATGACAAACAATCATTGTCTTACAGACTACCTTCTTTGTTACACTTTTTAAATCGAGATTTCGATCCTTCCTCTAAACATAACTGTCAGATTAAACACTTCACCCAACTGATACTTTTTTCTCAATGATATATTTCTCAGAATTTATGCCCATTCTTTCCTTTTTATTCTTGCTTTTCATGTTCATGCCACTTCATGACCATACATTTGAACTATTCTCTTTTATCTTAGCACTGTTTTCATAAACTTTTTGTATTACTTTCTTGTGATGGTATACCTGTATGTTTATTTCATATTTGTTGTGCATGGTTGTCTGCCATTCCTGCTGCTTTGTCAACTTGTGAACGGGGTCAGGACCTCGTCAAGCTCTTGAGCTTTTAGTCCTGTACTCGACCTTATCAAAAGCAAATAAAATGATTGATTGATTGATTGTTTGATTGATATAAAGCGCGTCCGAATCATGCCTACGCGATGCTTCGATAGCTCAGTCTGCTGAGCACGTGCTTCCTGTTGTCGCCAATCAAGAGGTGGTTGGCTTGATTCCTGGACCTCCGCTACTCATGTATTCTTTAACAATGTCGTATCCACGAAGGAAATACATCAATGAAGTCTTCATAGAGCCCGCCATAAAACACTCATATTAAATACCCATAGACGTGAGACATATAAAAAAGTATACCTCAATGAGCCTCAATCAACACCTGTATTATAGTATGCTTTGTACTCACTTAGACTCACACTCACCAAAATTTTCCTGGGCCGAACACACTAGGACTCACACTCACAAAAATAATACTCCCCCGGACTTATTGATTGATATCTGGGGTTTAACGTCCCAAAACCACTATATGATTATGAGAGACGCCGTAGTGGAGGGCTCCGGAAATTTAGACCACCTGGGGTTCTTTAACGTGCACCCAAATCTGAGCACACGCCCCCGGACTTAGACTCAGACTCATGGCTTCATCTGAGTTAGAGTGAGTCGACTCATCAGTGAGTTCACTGACCTATGCAACTTGAGTGAGATGGTCCAACTCCAACTCGAATATGGTATTTATAAGTTTACTGAGTACATGACCCAACAACGTTATGCACGTATGTTAAACATGTACCACAGCTCATCGCAAGACATGTTTTTGTTGCGTTAGCGCTGAGTGCCCGGAAGCACCTGAAATGTTTTCTCGCAAATCATTGTTTTTACAAAACAGAAAAGTTGACGTTAAACAGGCATGTTTTTTGTAGGACCGTAGGGGTATGTAGACAGATCATCTCGACTACGGATGTGCTGCTGTTCTATATTGGCGACAATGCAAAGCTTGCCTGCCAGATATATGGCAATGAAACCTGCTGCTAAGTACCATGCCAAAAGGAAATTGGAAGCTCACAATTACCTAATGACGTCGTGCGTTCTTATCGGTGCTGAGCATAAATACTCGGATTGTAATTCATTGCGGAATACAGCAACATAGCAAAATACATATATTACAGGCCTAAAATATAAGAGAGTGAGAAATATTTGTCTTTTACCAAAGGCGATATTCGAGAGAGCAGCGATTTGTGATAGGATGCCAGGCACCGGAAGCTGTATACAAATACGTTTACTTCTGACAGGTAGCTAAAAAGCGCAGAGCCAAACCACGAGAACTAAATAACTCAAGTAAGAATAGGTGGCGTACTTTAGCTAAGCGTTCTACAATCATGAATAGTGGCTTAAAACTATCCGATAAGAGAAATTCATATAGCAGCTGCACCTTATACCTACGGACCACAAACTAGAAGGCTTATAAAAAGTACTCAATTTAAACAGAAGACATGTGTCCCCCGTACATAATTAGCAAGAATGCAGAAATAAGCGGCGATGCGTGTGTACTTTATACACGCTGTTTTTTTATTAGTTGTTATTGATATTGAGGCACCGACTTCGTTTTACACGTAGAACAAGCTAAATACAAATGTAATTCTTAACGCTGGCCAACATTCACTGCCGCGAAGCAGTGGCTTTGTCAGAAACTATTCATTTTAAATGTTCGCGATTGTATCTTGCAACTGTGCCCGAAACTCCGGTCAAGAAAATCACACTCTATGCAAGTGTCAGCGCTACCAACTTATAGTAGCGAATGCTTTCAGCGTTTCGCCCCCATTTTCCACGCTCTCAACACGTCAGGGTCCAATTGCCGGCGTCGCCATGCTGCGGCGGCTTTATGAGCACCTAGCTGCACTTGTTGCTGAGCTGCCACTCGGGCATTCCTGTTTTCGTCATTGTTCATAAGGAGTGTGATGTCATCGGTACGTGAACAAAAAGAGAAAGAGAGCGAGTGGTGGTAAGACACTCTTGGGCCCCGCTGTGCGTCCAACGAACTCTATAAAAATACGGAGACGACAGGTGGGGGGACGTGGCTCAACCTTGAGAAGCTTTGCCGCTAATAGGTATAACCTTAGGAGACAAGAAGACTGCACATTGAACGAGGAAACAAGCATGTGTGAGGATATTGCTACGGAGATAAACTGGAGGAATACGAGCGTCAAATTAGCTGACATGCACATGAGTGTGTTCGCCATGCTGACCCTTGCCTGTTTTTCTAGTAAATACTCATGTGATGAAAAAGATGTGCCTGCAGCGAGCAGCATCGCCAACGCCCGGCTCTCTCATCTCGTGCTTCGGTTCGTTGGTGTGCCGATCTCTGGATGGTTCTTCACGCTGTTTCGCCGCTGTCTTTAATAACGACTAATAAACCTTTTCACATTTGGTGAAGGGTGCTGTTTATCCCCGTCGCTACACCCTGGAGCTGCGAAGCCGCAGGCTAGCACCCGTCATAACTGACAACGCCAACCCATCGGGGCCTTCGCCTCAGTTCAACTGCCCTGGCCAACCTAGGCTACTGGACCCGAAGGTCTTAAGTAGTGCGAATGGGACTGCTGTCGGAGACTGGCTCGAGCACTGTAGACTGGTGAGTGCCAATAATAAGTGTGATGAAGCCCACAAGCTGGGCCAAGTGATATGTTTTCAATGGCGTCACCGAATTGCGGTTTAACAACCGCAAACACAACATCTACACATACAGCGTCTTCAACCCGTCATGTACTGAAGTGCTTGGTCGGCCAGCTGTCCGCAAGCAGCGGGCAGAACAGCGCTTGCACGTCCGCTCTCAGCAGACAAGCGAAAGGTTTACCAGATACATTTAGGACGTCGTCGATCTTTGACGACGTGCGAATGACACCATGCCTGATTATTACAAGTTCAAACACATCCTGCAGGGCATCGACGATGGTGTATTTCATATGCTCGTGGCTAGGAATCCGAGCACAGTTTCCAGAGTCTTCAACTTGTGTCAGAGCTGCAACAAGTTGAACAAGCAACGCACTCTGACTCGGCAGCCTCAGCGTGGTCGTGAATCACTGTCCAGTTTTGACACCATTCTCGACAATTCACCGTTGTTTCAGCAAGTCCCAGTCGTCGTCGGTAGTCGCCCGCCAACTTTCCCTAGTGCCCTTTACTCAGGAGACCACCACTCGTCTACCTGCCACGCTTCGCACTGCTATTTGAGAAGTCGTTGCCCAAGCTGTTCTTCTTGCGCACCACGAGCCGCCTCCATCTAGCCCTGTTTACTGCCCGCGTCTCTCGCATCCGGTAGGCGCTCCTGTCGCCTATCCGCCAGCTGTGCAGCCTGTGGCCACGACCCTAACGTATGCAGCGCAGCCTGTGGCTCCTCCTGTCTCCTGTTCACAAAAGATGCACCCTGTAGCAGTGCCGCTCACATATGCAGACGCTGTGCGTAGGATTCCGCAACCACCCTGCATCACGCGCTCACAGCCCGTACACCCGGTTGCATATACTGTATTTTTGGGCGGCACCACCATTCGCCAATTCTTGGAGGACGCCCGATAACCGACCAATATTCTACGCCTGCTTCACTCCCGGACACGTTGCCCGCTACTGCCGCCGTCGACCTCAGCCGTTCGACGACTATGCCCAATCGTCGCCATCCGGCAGCCAACTCTTCGCCCAATACGGGCCGGTCTCGTCACCTCACTATGCCCCTCCTAACGGCTATGACTTCGTGACGTCGCGCTCACCCTCTACTTGTCAGCAGTCACCCTCCCCCATGCGTTGCCGGCTCGGACCCTTTGACCAGGAAAACTAAGCCCCGCAGTTCAAGAGGTAAGAACTCAGCCGTTTTCGAACTGTCTAAGCCCTTGCCCTTCTCCTGCTTGCGTGCATGCAGTAACTGTTAAAGGTTATTGTACTTTCGCCCTTGTGTACACTGGCGCCGCTGCTTCTGTAGTGCCGCTAATTCCTGCCATTTATAACGCAATGTTACGACGCCGCTTTTCGGACTGTCGCTCCACACCGCAATCGCACAGCAACTAACGGCTCTCGCAGCCTGCACTGCAAGTGTCCAACAAAGGCATTCCTTATATCGTGGAGTTTCTTGTCCTCGCTGTCTGTTCGCAAGACGACATCATCGGGTGATACTTTCTATCCAGCCGTAATACCGTCATCGACTGCGCATGCGCTGAAGTTTAGTTTTCGCCCTTGTGTGATGTCCCATTACTTGACGCTCTTCATCGACTGCCGAAGTTGTTCGTTCATGAAGATACCAATAATCGACCTGAAAATTTCGTACTTGTTCCCGTTTCATGCAACCCCTACAGTGATGCTACAGTCTTTTTTATGTCTTCCGATATCTTCACGAGTCATCGAACTCTGCTTCTTCCTTTCGCAACCATAGACCTTTCCGCCGGAAGAAGCACTAAGTTCATACTCACTCCGCTTTCCGCTTTGCTTGCGGGGGAATGTCTGGGCCGCGTGCAGGATCCCGACATTTTCTCTTTGGATAATGTCTCGGATGACTACTGCGACCACCCACAGCACTGTCGGCACTCGAGGAGTCGTCCAAGGGTGTACGTTTTTCAGCGCCATCGCCGACACTCTCACTCCACCGAACAGCAAACCTGCTTGATCTTCTGCATGAGTTCCAGAATTCTTTCGATGCGTCGCAACCTCAACTAGGCCACACGTCATAAGTCAAACATCATGTTGACACCGGCCTACACCAGCCACTGCGTCAGAAACTATACCGTGTCTCCACTGAAGAGCACTGCGTCATCAACAATCAAGTCGAAGATATGCTTTCGAGAGACGTCATTCGACCATCTCGCAGTCCCTGGGTGCCTCCTGTCATCCTGGTGTGTAAGAAAGACGGATCTATCCGATTTTGTGTGGACTATCGTCGTTTGAATATGATTACCCGCAAAGACGTCTATCCTTTGCCGCGCATTGATGACGCCATTGACACCCTTCACAGGGCGGAGTTCTTCTCGTCCCTAGATTAGTGGTCTGGCTACTGGCAAGTCCCAATGGCTGAAGCCGATCACCAGAAAACTGCATTTATTACACCTGACGGAATATACGAGTTTAACGTCATGCCTTTTGGGCTTTGTAACGCGCCTGCCACATTTGAACGGCTTATGGATAATACGATATAAGGCCTCAGGTGGAATATGTGCCTCTGCTACCTTGACGATGTCGTGGTTTTCTCGCATCACTTTCCTACGCACCTCCTTCGCCTCAGGCATGTTTTGACTTGTCTGACCAACGCTGGCCTGCAGCTTAATCTCTAAGGCCACATCCAAGGCCACATCGTGTCCAAGCACGGCGTAATACCTGACCGAGCAAAACTTCGTGCAGTCGCGGAATTTCCCAAGCTGACGACCATGAAGGAACTTGGCAGTTTTGTAGGCCTATGCTCCTATTTCCGGCGCTTTGTTTGCAATTTTGCATACATCATGACACCATTAACCCAGATTCTTTGCGATGATATGAACCTCTCCTCCTGGTCCCCTGCATGTGACGTTGCGTTCACTATACTCTGCGCTGTCTGCTCACCTCTCCACATATTCTTCACCACTTCGACCCGACGGCTCCTACCGAAGTGCACACCGACGCCAGTGGCGTCGGGCTAGGTGCTGTCCTCGCTCAACGAAAGCCCGGCTATTAAGAATACGTTGTAGCCTACGCTAACCCCACTCTGACGAAAGCCAAAACTAACAACAGCGCGATAGAAAAAGAGTGTTTGGCTCTGGTGTGGATGTTTGGAAAGTTCCGGTCATACTTATACGGCCGCCCGTTCGATCTAGTAACGGATCACCACGCGCTTTGCTGGTTCTCCACGTTGAAAGACCCTTCTGGCCACCTTGCGCGATGAGCACTCCGCATTCAGGAGTACGACATTCACGTCGTATACCACTTGGCAGGCAAACACTCTGACGCTGATGCTCTGTCCCGATCACCTTTACCACCAGATCCGACGTGCAGAAACACTTGCCTCTAGACCTTGTCATCGCTAAATCTTGACTCGATTGCCACCGAACAACGTCGTCACCCGTGAATCGCATCTTTTCTGGAATATCTATCCTGCTCGCCCAACCTTTCGGTATCTCAATTCCTCCCACGTCAAGCTTTCCATTTTGCCATTCATGATCAACTTCTTCATCGACGCAACTACGCTCCCGATAGCCGCCGGTGGCTACTGGTCATTCCACGAATTTTACGATCACAAGTATGCGCCTCTTTTTACGAAGATCCACAATGTGGCCAGGCCGGGGTGTTCAAAACCTCTTCACACATATGCTGTATGCGCTACCAATCCCATAATGTATTGTTGAAAGTGCTGGGTACAACAGTAGGCGAAGGAGCTTTGCAATGGACGTCCTGTTATTGCCCCAGCCAAGACTAACATTCAGTCCTCCGCATCATCGTCACCGTCTCCATGGAGCACGCCATCACCACAACACGTTTTCGTACCACCTAAACATTCTGGTAAATTTTGTGATTCTGGTAAATTCTCTGGGACTGATGGCGTCGAGGTTGAAGATGGTATGGCCAAGTTTGAACGCGTGAAGGTACTTAAAGGCCGCACTCCCACACGTCACTTGGCTTATGTGTTCTTTGACCTAAGAGGCGCAGCCAACGTGTGGTACGAAAACAACAGAGAGGATCCTACAAGTTGGCATCAGTGCAAACAAAACATGCGAGCTATATTTGGCAACTCAGTCGGTCTTGAAACCACTGCCAAGAAAGAATGAACCGTCCATGCCCAATTTTCTGTGGAATTACACCCCTGATACATTCAGAATGCACGGGATCTGTACCGTAATGCCAGCCCCGGCATAATAAAGGGTGACAAGGTCGGGCATTTGCTGAAAGGGTTCACCGACGATGCATTCAACAGACAGATATAGTTTACCGTTAGCGTTATAGCGGAGGCTAAGATATTGGCGTTAGCAGAAAATGTTCGTTGCGGACAGCGTCCTATAGTTAAGCGATAATGCGTTAACATACTTTACGTGCCTCGACTGGGATGCGGACGCCATTTATCGGAGAATAGACAAATTGAAAAAAACAGTGATTAGGAAATGAAACGAAGAATCTCTGCCTGTCTTGCCACCCGAAGCATTGTAGGAAGTTTATTTTAGTATTATTAAATTTTAATAATCATGTACAACGCACCAAACGCAAAAACTGTCATGTTCCCAATTCGTTTACAGTTATCTTTTAGTTAAGCCTAGAGATGTTTGAAATGTGAAATTTTCTCAAAGATTGCGCTAGATTATTGTAATACTCGGTCAATGAAGCTTACTGAAGGCAAGTGACCCTATTCTAAAGAGTCGCTTGCTGCGATCAAAGTGACTCTTTTAACAATTACGCTGAAAACAGTTCAAAGCGTGCGTCCGAAAGTGCCGCCATGTTTACGCACACCACATTAACAGTGATGTAAATCTTAAAAAAATAGCGCGCGTACGGTAAGGGACACGGGCAACGTACCTATATTCGCATGCGCACACCAATCCCGCTATCACGGTACGCCCTCAAAACCGCTAAGTCTTGTACACTGTAACTCTTTAATCTCTTGATGTGCAAGGGTTGTATACCGTAGGTGCAATCGTCTAAGGGTGTCCTCAGTTGGAGCAAGAAAAAGCCACCGCATTTGGTAAAAATTAGTCAGAATCCTGATCACCACTGCAACGTCGACTTGTGCAAGATATTCGGTGTCGCAACGCCCATCGCAGCGGGAAGACCTTTACATGCATTGTTCGTCGTTAACTAGAAGCAATGGTGCCCTCAGCGTTCTATTTACGAGCGTCGACGGCTTGTTCCTGTTCGCACTATTCGGCTGAGTAAAGAACTGCCAATGACCACCAAATATATTTTAACTGCCACCACTTTGGTCATATTGCTCATTACTCCCGCAACAAGTGGTCCTCAGCAGATAGCGCAACAACCAATAAGAACTATTTCTGCGGTACCTCCTACATCTTTTTCCCCTAATTCAAAAGCTATTGAGTGCACTGCAACAATATAATTGTTAATTTAATAGAATAGGTAAACATGGGCCGAGAATGGAGTGAGTTATAGATAGATACATGCGTACAGAGCTAACAGAGGAAACACGCACTTTTTTGCAGTGACGCTGATATGGCGCTAAGATATTTATGAAGGACAGAGTCCCGCAAATTTTGTCAGTACTGTTGCCACTCAAGATGAGTTGCATGTCAAAAGTCTTCCAAGAAACTATTACTAAATTAAAAGTGTACAGTCACTTTGCAAAATATATTGGTATGCCTAACAAGACTGCTGCCTTCATTGTGCTTAAGCAAATGTAAAATCTCTATTATGCTTCTTGGTAAGTTACGTCTGTTTGGTCTGGCAAGTAGAGTCATCAAAAAAAAAAGTCCGTACACCACTGCAGACGAACACACGCCGGAAAAACAACGAAACCATGCTGGTTTCGCGGCATGAAAGTGCTGAAGTTTGGTGGTGTGTCTTCTCAAATTATTTAGGTAGCGGAACCTCCCGCTTTCACGTTAGCCATTCCGGGCATTTAGCGAACGTGTATGACTCACACGCAGTGCGTGGTAAAGAAAAGAAGCCTTCTTTTTGAAATTTTTAATACCTAAGCTTATTTTCCAAAAAAAAAACAAAATGCACTGTAGCTCAGTGTCGCGTTACAAAATACACAAAAAGTGGCCGATACCACGTATAGTGAGAGTCGATGATATGCGAAGCACAAATGAGGAAGGTTCGTCGGCGACTTTAAAGTCAGCGCAACGTTACCAGGTGGACTTAATTTATGCTTTTCATTACCTCAGTGCCATGATTATTATGTTTGCTCGTAGCATTTGTGTTCGTCGTCCTTTCACGTACGGCCTAGTGATTGCACGTAGCCTATCGCCCGGGCACATAACTTTTGTCCATGCAGACTCATCAAGTGTGAGGCCCACGGGACTGCTTTCAGCCCTTACATAGTAGAGTACTGAGTACTACCAATTGCTCACCACTTTTTAAAAACCCACGGCTACGTAATACCAAATATTTTATTTGTGAGGCTAGCGAAACGGCTGCGAGCACGTTATGAGCGTAGCATGTAGTCATGTTTTACAAGACACGCATGTCATGAGTATTATGTTTGGACATGACGTTTACCTTCGTCTATTCACGTCACGCGAGAGCAAACTTTGCATATGTGGAGCTGGCGAAACGGCCGCGAGCGCACTATCAGCGTACCATGAAGTCATGTTTAACATGACACGCATGTCATGATTATCAGGCTTGGAGCTGTCATTTACCTTCGTCATCCATACAGTACACCTAATGCCAAAATTGGTACATCTGAAACATTGGAAAATGCAGTAACGAGTCAAGAGCGTGGTACATTGCCATGTTTTACATGACACACATGTCATGATTATCATGCTTGGACCTGCCGTACACCATCGTTTTCACTCATGCCACGTTACAGTCAATTTTATTATAAGTGAACCTAACAAAAATACCGCGAGCATTACCCTTGCATGGCAATTCTGCTCAGCTCTAGTGCTTATGAACTTTACCTGCCTCCTCGCATACAGCCAAAAGAGTGGGCACGGGAGCAGCGCATCAAGCATGATGCCTGATCTGCGTGTTTTTCCAATGCAGGCTGCGCTTGCGCTGTTGGTGGTCTGGCTACCGGCTGTCTCTTCTGACTCGGCGTGTTCGCATCTGCTCTGGCAGGTGCATTCTTCTGGCGTCAAAACCACAAGCAGTGGTATATTCTTCAATGCAACCTCATCGGCGAAGCTCGACCATCATCTGCCAACAGCACCGACAATGACATCGCTCCCCGGAAACCACAAAAGCAGCTTGCGGACCAACCTGTTCCTCAGTGGGCACGGGAGCAGCGCATCAAGCATGATGCCTGATCTGCGTGTTTTTCCAATTCAGGCTGCGCTTGCGCTGTTGGTGGTCTGGCTACCGGCTGTCTCTTCTGACTCGGCGTGTTCGCATCTGCTCTGGCAGGTGCATTCTTCTGGCGTCAAAACCACATCATCATCATCATCATCATCAGCCTGACTACGTCCACTGCAGGACAAAGGCCTCTCCCATGTTCCGCCAGTTAAACTGGTCCTGTGCTTGCTGCTGCCAATTTATACCCGCAAACTTCTTAATCTCATCTGCCCACCTAACCTTCTGTCTCCCTCTAGCCCGCTTCCCTTCTCTGGGAATCCAGTCAGTTACCCTTAGTGACCAGCGGTTATCCTGTCTACGCGCTACATGCCATGCCCATGTCCATTTCTCCATCTTGATTTCAGCTATGATATCCTTAACCCCCGTTTGTTCCCTAATCCACTCTGCTCTCTTCTTGTCTCTTAAGGTTACACCTACCATTTTTCTTTCCATTGCTCGCTGCGTCGTCCTCAATTTAAGCTGAACCCTCTTTGTAAGTCTCCAGGTTTCTGCTCCGTAGCTAAGTACCGGCAAGATACAGCTGTTATATACCTTCCTCTTGAGGGATAGTGGCAATCTACCTGTCATAATTTGAGAGTGCTTGCCGAATGTGCTCCACCCCATTCTTATTCTTCTAGTTACTTCAATCTCGTGGTTCGGCTCTGCGGTTATTACCTGCCCTAAGTAGACATAGTCTTTTACAACTTCAAGTGCACTATTACCTATCTCGAAGCACTGCTCCTTGCCGAGGTTGTTGTACATTACTTTCGTTTTCTGCAGATTAATTTTAAGACCCACCTTTCTGCTCTCCTTGTCTAACTCCGTAATCATGAGTTGCAATTCGTCCCCCGAGTTACTCAGCAATGCAATGTCATCGGCGAAGCGCAGGTTACTAAGGTATTCTCCATTGACTCTTATCCCTAACTGCTCCCATTCTAGGCTTCTGAAAACCTCGTGTAAGCACGCGGTAAATAGCATTGGGGAAATTGTGTCCCCCTGCCTTACACCCTTCTTGATTGGTATTCTGTTGCTTTCTTTATGAAGCACTATGGTAGCAGTTGATCCCCTGTAGATTTCTTCCAGAATGTTTATATATACTTCATCTACGCCCTGATTCAAAACCACAAGCAGTGGTATATTCTTCAATGCAACCTCATCGGCGAAGCTCGACCATCATCTGCCAACAGCATCGACAATGACATCGCTCCCCGGAAGCCACAAAAGCAGCTTGCGGACCAACCTGTTCCTCAGTGGGCACGGGAGCAGCGCATCAAGCATGATGCCTGATCTGCGTGTTTTTCCAATAAAGGTGTGTAGAAAATATTCTCTTTATGCTACAAAATCGAATAATACCTGCCTTTTGCTGTTCCCGTGCCCACGGGTTTTGTTTGATACCATTTGTGACTGCTTTTCTACTGCCTTCCTATTATTGTGTTGTGGGGATATTGAAGCTAATCCTGCGCGTTCTGAAGCGCTATTGCAACTTGAAACGCTACCCGAGAACCCCGCTGAACAAATGAGTGTGCTATTTCAGCTCCTTAAAGACGTTCATGCGCGTTCTGTTCAAAGTTCGAAGAATCATGCTGATCTAGCTGCTGACGTAAAAACCATAAAAACGGTCAAAAGGACATCGAGACGAAAGTAAGCGAAATACTAAAAAGACTAGATAAACTAGAAAACAAATCTAAGATTGTCGAAAACTTCAAAAGTGAGCTATCAAGCATGCGTAGTAAGGTATCAGAAACTACTGCTCAAAACAGCTTGTTACAGGCTCGCCTGGACGAGCTTGAAGATAGGTCTCGACGTGACAATTTAATTTTTCATGGGTTTCCAGATGTCAAAGAATCTTGGGAAGAAACTGAAGCAAAGGTGGTCACTGAAATTACGTCCGTCATAGGGTCATTTTCGCCAAACTCGATTCATCGCGCACACCGACTAGGCTCATTTTCGCAAAACCGATGCCGTCCCATCATTGTAAAGTTTATCGACATCAAAACTAAAGATAAAATATTGTCTGCACACTCCCAGTTTAAAATAAAAGACATAGGCATTAGCGAAGACTTCTCGCCCGCTACGCGCATCATCCGAAAAAAGCTCACTGATTTCGCAAAAAATCTGCCAGAATCCCCCCAATTTAACTTACGTTACAACAAGCTATATGTTAACAAAAAAATTGCCCGCAGCTTCCCTCGGGGGAACACTGAGGAGGATGCGGACCATATAATTGGTTAACGGGGTGTTAAAGTGCGACTTACTTGGGTCGATGGCTAAATTGGTTAACGTGGTTGTGAAATGGGGTGTTAAATTGCGACTTACTTGGGTCGATGGCTAAATTGGTTAACGTGGTTGTAGGAGGGGGTGTTAAATGAGTGAACACGTACACACGTATGCGAAAGGGCGGCGCTGGTCGAAGGGACGTCGATCATTGTGTTTGTGATTCGTTGGAATTTATTTCACCGCGACCTTGGACGTCGACGCGCCGTACAAACCAACCGACGAGCGGCAACTGAGCGAGCGAGCGCCGACCTTGAGTATATATACAGCACTACGGCGCATGCACTGTCAGCTGTTGAATGTTCTCGAAGCGCGACGCCACATGCGCGTCCACTGGAGAATCAGGAGAATTGTAGATGTCGAACGCGGTGTGTAGAGGAGGAAGGGTGCACAGATGGTGGAGGAGTGAAGCGCGCGCGGTGTGTAGAGGAGGAAGGGATGCACAGATGGTGGAAGAGTGGGCGACGGCGCGACGGCGCATGCGCGCGCGTCAGCTGTCGAATGTTCGAGAAGCGGTGCGGACGGCGCACTACAAGGCGCGAGTATAAGATGCTTCCGCATCTAAAATGCTACATGTTTGATACTAACGCTGGACAGGTTATTGAAGTAGAACGGCCTGGTCGAGGTTTCGAAAGTAACATCCAGGCACGTGTCTCTTCCTAGGAACGCGCGAGGGGTAGTGGTCCTAAATCTAACCCAAGGATCTCTGTTCTGTTCACGAACATAATAAGCCTTCTTAACAAATATGATTCTTTATCTTCCGCAATAGATACCTGCGATGCTGCGATGCACAAATAATTGTGCTAACCAAAACGTGGCTCCGTGCGCATGTACAGGACTCAGAAATTTTTAATCAAGCGAGTCATTTTGCAATTTATCGTTGTGATCGAACTGCGCATCGGGGTGGCGGTGTTCTGTTAGCGATATCCAAAAACATATCTTCTTCTTCCATACACATTACCACCACTCTTGAAACTATCTGGGCTTTGCTCACTATTGGCCATCAAAAAATCGTCCGAGGCGCATGCTATTGTTCCCCTTCGTCGTCCTCAACATTTGTTAACGAACTCCACGACGTTATGAACCACATCGTAACACGTTTCCCCAGTTATCCCTTATTTTTACTCGGCGACTTTAACTTTCCGAACATAAATTGGACTACACAACCAGCTTCCATTTCTCCTTTTTCGAAACAAGCTTCTGAGTTTTTTAACTTTTGCTCTATCTTTTCTTTAACACAATTAGTAGATCATTCAACTAGAATATCATCTCACGCAGCTAACACTCTTGACTTAATCCTAACTACGCGGCCCGATTTCATTTCCGACATAACGTACTTGCCCGGAATCAGCGATCATTCTCTTCTCAGTTTTTCTTTTAATGCATCATTCCCAAAAGTTTCAAACAACAAAAAAGTAATTCGTGACTACAAAAAGGCGAACTTTCAGGCTATTACTCACGAGTTATCCATCTTTCTTGATACTTTTTTGGCAAACTTCGATGATCATTCTGTTCAAACTAACTGGGACATATTTGCGTGTAAAGTTTACGATCTAACAGAAAAATTCATACCGAAACGCACTATCACGTGTAATCAGCGCGCCCCGTGGTACAACGCCCACTTGAAAAGGCTGTCTAACTGTAAGAAGCGCCTTTATCGTTCTGCCAGGAAATCGCCAACTGATTCCCGATGGGAAGCTTACAGATTAGCATCGAACGCTTACATATCTGCACTAAAAGCTGCTAAATCTTCATTTTTATCCCAAACCTTGCCATCCATGCTTAATAATAACGTTAGAAAGTTTTGGAAAGTCATAAATCCGCCACACGATAACAGTATTTACTTAGAAGACGCATCGGGCAATTTCATTTCCTTGAGTGATTGCGCGGCTGTGCTCAATGATACATTCACGAAAAACTTTTCTGTTCCTTCTACAATTAATGCTCCTAGCGTGCAGACATATAATTTTCCTGTAATGTCCTCCATCTGTATCGAAGCGCCAGGTGGGGCTAAGTTGATTTCTGGACTTAAATACCATTCTTCACCAGGTTACGATTTAATAGACTCGAAGTTTTTGAAGAATACAAGTTCGTTTAGTTCTAATATTTTAACAAAAATATTCCAGCAATCACTTGATACATCTACGCTACCCATACAATGGAAAATAGGTAAGGTGGTTCCACTCTTCAAATCTGGCCAAAAAACATCCCCCGCAAATTACCGCCCTATATCTTTAACTAGTACCTGCTGTAAATTACTGGAACATATCATATTCTCACATCTAGTCAATTTCCTTGAATCAAATTCGTTTTTTACATCTGCACAGCACGGTTTTCGCAAATCGCTCTCATGCGAAACACAGTTAATATCTTTTACTCACAAGCTACATCGAATTTTAGACCAATCATCAAAAGCTGACTGTGTTTATTTAGACTTTTCCAAAGCCTTTGACAAGGTATGCCACAAGCTGCTACTACTCAAACTAAGCAAACTCCAACTTGATGACACCATAATGAAGTTGATTGTATGTTTCCTTAAAAATTGCTCGCAATTTGTTTCAGCTATTAATCATAACTTTTCACTAAGCCAGGTTTCCTCTGGTGTCCCCCAGGGATCTGTTCTTGGACCTCTTTTGTTTCTTATTTACATTAACGATCTGCCTTCTCTTATATCCTCTAATGTTCATTTGTTTGCCGACGACTGCGTAATTTTTCGGGAAATAACTGCTGACAACGACTCCTACTCTCTCCAATCAGATCTAACTAGTGTAAGCAACTGGTGCAAAGAATGGTTAATGGAACTTAATGTCACTAAATGTAAAGTAATGCGTGTATCGAGAACTACTAGTTGTATGCCTATATATTACCTGAACAATACACCACTTGAAATCGTTTCCTCTTACAAGTACTTAGGTGTTCATATTACCAACAATTTAACTTGGACGAAACACATCGAATACATTATTAACAAGGCAAACCGCATGCTAGGTTATTTACGTCGAAACTTTTTTTCAGCCCCGTCTTCTTTAAAACTTCTTCTATACAAAACACTAATCAGATCAAAACTAGAGTACGCAACACCAGTATGGGATCCTTGCCACGACAACTTACTCACCGCACTTGAACTTGTTCAGAATAATTCAGCCCGTTTCATTCTATCAAATTACAATAGAACGGCAAGTGTAACGGCAAGGAAAAGTAGTATTAACCTCCCATCTTTAGCATCACGACGTCGCATTTTTCGCCTAACTTTTTTTCGTAAGGTTTATTACCATGCTTCTCTCCATGCTGAACTGCTTTCACAACCTCAGTACATATCATGTCGAATTGACCATAATCATAAAGTTGGAGTTGTTTCATCTAACACTAAATATTTTGCTGAGTCTTTCATTCCAAAAACATCCCGAGAGTGGAACCACCTTCCCGCCGATGTTGTTTCCGTAAGCGTTAATCACCTGTTTCATCAAGCATTAGCTAATATTGTATAATCAGGATAATCTATGTTTTTTCTATTTAAACACATGCTCTGTTTTTTCTGTTTTGTACATCTTGTTACTCCCACTCCCCTCTTCCATGCCCATGGCCTTGAGGGTATAATAAAATAAAAAAAAATAACAAGAGGCCGAATGCTTAAAAATACGTGGTTCTATTCGCGTTCTGCGCATTTCTTGAAAGGCTGTTACCACACCCCATAAAAAATCGAAACACAAATATACTTTGCAAGAAGAGCAATTGTAAAAAAATTGCCCGCAGCTTCCCTCGGGGGAACACTGAGGAGGATGCGGACCATATAATTGGTTAACGGGGTGTTATAGTGCGACTTACTTGGGTCGATGGCTAAATTGGTTAACGTGGTTGTGAAATGGGGTGTTAAATTGCGACTTACTTGGGTCGATGGCTAAATTGGTTAACGTGGTTGTAGGAGGGGGTGTTAAATGAGTGAACACGTACACACGTATGCGAAAGGGCGGCGCTGGTCGAAGGGACGTCGATCATTGTGTTTGTGGATTCGTTGGAATTCATTTCACCGCGACCTTGGACGTCGACGCGCTGTACAAACCAACCGACGAGCGGCAACTGAGCGAGCGAGCGCCGACCTTGAGTATATTATACAGCACGACGGCGCATGCACTGTCAGCTGTTGAATGTTCTCGAAGCGCGACGCCACATGCGCGTCCACTGGAGAATCAGGAGAATTGTAGATGTCGAACGCGGTGTGTAGAGGAGGAAGGGTGCACAGATGGTGGAGGAGTGAAGCGCGCGCGGTGTGTAGAGGAGGAAGGGATGCACAGATGGTGGAAGAGTGGGCGACGGCGCGACGGCGCATGCGCGCGCGTCAGCTGTCGAATGTTCGAGAAGCGGTGCGGACGGCGCACTACAAGGCGCGAGTATAAGATGCTCCGCATCTAAAAATACTGAGTAATTTAACAGATACCATATCAGCCGTGTTACTAAAAACTGTTTCAAGCAGTTTTATACAGCTTCATTGTTGATTGTGCTCCTAAGCTTACAGCAGTTGCTGTGCCGCTATAGTCAAATTAGCTTGAGGAATATACAAAAGAAACAACCGGTACATTTTCACCGCAAGTGTCTTTCATGTTCTTCGAAACAGATATAACCGCTGTGAATTCAGCTTGCACAAAAAGGAATGTTGTCGTTATCTCAGGGAATAGAGACTTCAAGTTGGTTCTTTCTACGGCTGCTCATGAGCTTGGACATGCGTAAGTTTTAAACAAAATGCAATTTAGGCACATACATCCTCTTCAGACCCCGCATGCACTAAACTCCATTATTGTTTCTCGTGGTTTTTGAAATTCTCGCTACTATCAGAGCTATCAATTGTGGTGAGAACAAATTCTCTATCATGTAGTGCCACCTGGTTGGCATTGCGAAAAACCCTCTTCAGTAGAACCCATGTTTTCCCGCTTTCAAATAGGGTGAAATTCTTGCCTTGAAAGTTCTATTGCCGGCATTATATGACAATCCAGGTATGTTTCCTAAGTGTTGTTTTTTTCAATCTCAGAAGTGTTTAGAAGTGATTTCCACTTGTGTTCTTTACGTAATTGCGAATAATTTTGTTATCAAAAGCTATTTTAATAAAATGTGCTATAAAATTCACACCCTGATTGAATGGGTGCATTTCTCTGCGTACGTCAACCAGTCTCATGTAATTTACATTAAGCTGTTTGGCATTAGGCTTTGGCGTTTCTTTTTTCTAGTAATATGTGATAAAGAAGCACAAATTGTTCTTGATGAGAGAACCAGCAGCGACCCTTCAGACATGTAATTGTCGGATTATGAGGCGGTCTCTTGACGCTCTGCTAGTGTAAAAAGGTCAGCGTGGGGCATAATTTCGCAGCTGGTCACCCCCAAAACTACTGAAAGTCAAGGTACCAAGAACTTCACACGTAAGTATCAAGCCAGAGCTCGTCAACCAAAACCGAGGATGTACCCAGCTAAACACAGAATGCTCTCAAGAAGCAAAGTTTCTTCGACATCTTCCATCGCATTGCACATGCCTGTAAATGGTAAAAGCAGTTTCAAAACTAAATGTGTTTTTCGCTAGGAAAAGTAGGGTCACTGTTAATAGTAAAAACGAAAAACTAGTTACTTGAACCTCTTCTTACGTATCTAATAGGTCTCAGCACGTACTCTTCAGGTTCTCATATTCTTACACTTCACTGTTACTTCTGGTGTGCCCCAGTGCTCAATTCTAGGCTAACTCACCTTTTGATTTTTATTATGAATTGGCCAAGTAATTTTCCGGTTGAAACGCGCATGTATGCTCATAACTAGAGACCGCATAATAGGCAAGTGCCTAATTTGTTTTTTGCGTTCATATAATGTCGTTTCAATATGACTTATCAAGAAGAGCTGTTATAGTGTTAATATAGGGACTAAAATTGCGTAATTTTGATAATTGTGCCTAAATACTATAAGTGCCCGTAATTGCCGAATTTCAAAATCTGTGCTCATATGAACACAACTTAGGCTAAATATTTTTCCTGTACAGTTGAAGACTGGTAGTTATGTTAACGGACGAAATAGACCAAGGGTGGATGGATGGATGGATGTGGCTGTACTCTTTAGATGAGGTGGCGGTTAACGCCACCTAGCCGTAATACTTAGTGAACTTATCAAAATATTTATCTTTTTTTCCTTTAAGTAGTGAGTTGAGAATTCGTACTTTGCAGTGGAGGGTTTAATTTTCACTCGTGCCTTGACTTAAGCCACCAATCAAATAACCTCCTTCTAGTTAAGGCCACCCGCTTAAAGTCTATCTTGCCCTCCCTGTCCCTAAACCCCGGTGCTTTGAAAAACTCTGCGCCATCATCCTGAACTATAGGGCGAAGCCCTTTACAGAACATTATCAAGTGTTCGGTAGTTTCTTCTTCCTCTCCACACGCACTGCATACTGTGTCTACCCCTTCGTATTTGGCCCGATATGTCTTGGTTCGCAATACTCCCGTCCTCGCCTCAAACAGTAGAGAACTACCCCGAGTTTAATCATGGATCCTTTCCTTGGTAATTTCCTGCTTAAAAGTTCGATAGATCTCTACTGCGGACTTCTTAATCATGCCAATTCTCCACATGTCAGTCTCAGCTTCCTTCACTTTGTTCTTAACCGATAGTTCTTTTTGGTTTGGCCACCGGCTGTTTTCTAAGTATTTACCAGTCAATTTCCTGATTTGCTTCCTCCATTTTGTATCGACAATCTTCATGTACAAGTAGCTGAAAACCTTCCTAGCCCAACGCTCCTCCCCCATTTCTCTCAATCGCTTCTCAAATTTCATCTTGCTGCTAGTTTCCCTGCCCTCAAACGATGTCCATCAAATATCACCTTATACTCCTTGATTTGGTGTATTCCCGTGAGCTCCTAAGGCAAGCCTACCTATTCCACATTGCTTAATTTCTAATCTTGCTTGAACTTCTGATCTGATGCACAAGACCGCATTACCGAACGTCAGACCAGGAATTATGACCCCTTTCCATATTCCTCTTACAACATCATACCTATTGTAATTCCACAGTACCCTGTTTTTCATAACCACTGCATTCCTGTTCCCTTTAGTCGTCATGTACGTTTCGTGTTCCCTTAGGTACTCGGCCCCATTGCTTATCCATACGCCCAGATATTTGTGCTTATCTGTTATCTCTAGCGTGATTACCTGTATTCTACTAAGCTACCTTCAATGTTATTAAAAATTATGACTGCTGATTTTTTCTTACTGAATCTGAAATCTAACCGATCTCCCTCATTACCGCAGATGTCCACTAATCTCTGCAAATCTTCCTTGTTGTCGGCCATTAGCACTATATCATCTGCGTACATCAATGCTGGTAGTGCCTGTGCAATGAGTTTTCCTTGTTTGACGAAAGAGAGGTTGAAGCCCAGTCCACTTCCCTCTAATTCGGCCTCTAATTCTTGTAGGTACATCATGAATAATAAGGGTGATAGGGGACACCCCTGCCTAAGCCCCCGTTTCACCTCTGCAGGCTTGGATACCTGTTTTTAACTACCTTACTACCTTTATAGATATCCTTTAAAAGATTAGTGACTACATCTTCCACGCCTAGTGTGTCCAGTATTCCCCACAATTCCTCTTTAACCACGCTATCGTACGCTCCCTTGATATAAAAAAATGCTAGCCACAGGGGCCTGTGTTCGTTTTCTGCTATTTCGATGCACTGCGTCAGTGAGAACAGATTGTCTTCCAACCTCCTGTGTTTCTGAAACCCATTCTGCAGTTCCCTCAGCACCCCCTCATCCTCTATCCATGCCTGCAGTCTTTCCTTTATAATCTGCATTGCCAGCCTGTAGACCACTGATGCCACTGTTATAGGACAGTAGTTGTTTATGTCAGCTTTGTCCCCCTTTCCTTTAGAGATCATGCTCATCCTGCTAAGTTTCCATCCATCGGGAACTTCTCCCTCGATTATTATTTTGTTCGCGGCCTCTCTCAAAGCCTGCTTAGACTTCGGATCTAATGTCTTTATCAGCAGAATTGGAATACCATCTGGGCCTGTTGATGTACTACTAGGAACCCTTTTCTCAGCCCTTTCCCACTCTCGTTGTGAAAATGGAGCCATTACGCCACCTCATTCATCCTTGTCTATTGTGGTGCATAAAACACTTCTTTGTTGAAATTTTTCTGTCACCCTTGTTCTTATATATTCAATAGCTTCGTCCCCTCCAAGCCTAGCACCTTGAGCTGTAGTTATAAATCTCTGCTCTACGCTCATCTCATTTCTTAGGGAGTTTATATGGTTCCGAAAATTCGCAGCTGCCTTTCTATCTTTTTTATGTACTTCTGCCAGCCACCGAGCTTCGTTTCTTCTAATCTTTTCATTGATCAGAAGGGATGCATGCCTTGTACAGCTTAGAAAGATTTCCCATTTTCTTTCAACATCATCTGTTGGTTCACCCCGCTTCTTAGTATGTCTGTGTTCCCTAGAGGCTTCCTGACATTTTGCTATGGCTCTCTTAACTTCCTCAACTCACCAACTTTTGAGTTTGCGTCTTCTTTTCCGGCGTGACTTGTCACGTCCCTTAGCAATCTGTAGCTCAAACCGTCCCACTAGATTCGCGTATGTCCACACTCTTTTATTATCCTTCGTGATTACTTTCTCAATTTGTTTAGTGGCTATTTCAATTTGCCTTTCTGAATGAAAATTTTGATTGATTGATATGTGATGTGGGGTTTAACGTCCCAAAACCACCATAAGATTTTTAGAGACGCCGTAGTGGAGGGCTCCAGAAATTTTGACCACCTGGGGTTCTTTAACGTGCGCCCAAATCTGAGCACACGGGCCTACAACGTTTCCGCCTCTATCGGAAACGCAGCCGCCGCAGCCGGGATTTGATCCCGCAACCTGCGGGTCAGCAGCCGAGTACCTTAGCCACTAGACCACCGCGGCGAGGCATAAAAATTTTTTTTCCTGTATTTGCTCATCTTGTCTCCTTCACACTTTTACTGCTCTTTCAAAACTTAGCTTGATACGTTTGTGATCACTAGCCAGACTTCTAGAGCCGCCTTCATCTATGTGCATTCCCCTGAGCTTTTCATACATCCTATGTGACATCAGTGCGTCATCTATGGTCGACTGAACCCTTCCTACATCCCATGTCATTTGCCTTCACACTTCTCGGTACTGTTGCAAATTATCAAATCAAGCCTTTCACACATATCTGTGATCATTCTGCGTGTCGGATCGGTATACCCATCTATATCTTCTATGTGCACATTCATATCTCCTACTATAATTATCTCGCACTCTCTTCCTAACTCCTGATTGTCCTTTGATATACACTTTACCATTGCCTGGTTTTCCTCTCTGGCCTCTGCTGCCGTCCACAAGTACACGAAACCAAGGAGTGTCATTTACCCTGCCACTTTTTCTCTCAGCCATAAATGTTTCTTGCACTCCTGCTTGAATCTTTGCCATTCTGTACTTTTATGAATGAATGCCCCAATACCACCCTGATACCACCCAAATACCACTGACCATTTTCAAGCAGCCCAGTGCTACCAACGGGAGTGCAAGCGCTCATGGGAAAAGTGTTTGCTTCACTGCAGCTGCCTCGGCGAGAACGCGGGCCTCCTGCTTTACATTTGTTCTCAAGCCGTTCCAGGACTTCTTAAACACCGTGATTTTTACAAAGTGCAACTGTTAATATAAATCACGAGCCTCAGTGCTTAGCTACGACGATGGCCTCGCAACGATTTCCACTGGTCCCACAATAAAATCAGCTGAATGGCTTAGAAGCGTCACCCTTTTTTTTTTGCGCTAGTTTCTTACGGTAAAAATGAAATAAAAAAGAGATAAAACTCAAATGCCTATAAAGCGCACAAATAGTCTTAGATTCGCAGATTCATTTGAAACCGGTATTTATTGACGTTCTTGACAAGTACATTGAGATTGATTGATTTATATGTGGTGTTTGACGTCCCAGAACCACCATACGATTATGAGAGATGCCGTAGTAGAGGGTTCTGGAAATTTTGACCACCTGATGTTCTTCAACGTGCACCCAAATCCGAGCACACGGACCTGCAACATTTCCGCCTCCATTGGAAATGCAGACGCTGCAGCCGAGATTCGATCCCGCGACCTGCGGGCTTGCAGCCGTGTACCTTAGCCACTAGACCACCGCGGCGGGGCAAGTATACTGAGAGGTTCTGATTTTTGAAGAGTAATAGTAAGTATCTTATAGTTGGCATTTAATAAGATGAAACACATTCGCGCATCGATGCACCATATACGCAACAAACAATAAATGCCTACTAACCTTCGCTAGCACTACAACTTCAGGTTGGAATTACACTTAGAGCAAAAAAAAGTAGGACAAGAAAGGGAATACGCGAACATATAAGCGCTCATTCATAAATGAAAGCTTGTAACACGCGCTAACAAAAATCTCCATAAGCGGAGGTGCAGCGAACCGAAATTCCATCAAGGAAGGCGCTTGTTTGCCGTTTTATAATAAAGTCGAATTATTTGTCTTGTTACAACACTGAAGGTCAACTTGTCCGAAGTGCGGCGTTATTTGTGACATGACGTGTTTCCACATTTTCTCGTGATGTCTGATTAGATTGTGGTACAAATGTACAGTGATTTCGAAGAGTAGATTAGATTTGCATGGCTGATATAGTGAGGAGATATGAGACGACTCCACTCAATGAATTTTTATGCTCTCTGGGGTGCATGTTAATACACTGACCTGTCTGCTCAATGTGCATAAGGCTGCAAAAGAACTTAAATTTTTAGTTACATTCACACAGAATACTGCCAAAACAATTGACATCCATCTCACCACATTTTTTGTTGCCCACTGCAGACTATTTTGACATTTTGTGCATGCGGAACAAATAAGCCTAATCTTATTTGTGGCGAGAAACACAACCCTCGCCTGACGTCACTTCCTCGCACTCCTTAGACCATACGACTTCTTATACATTTGTTATATAATTTCGATATTTCTAACTTTTTCAGTATTCATAGGTGAAGGACGTCCGAACGAACATTTCTTTGCTACGCTTTTTGCAAACCGATGCAATATTGCGCAGAACACACCGCCTGTTTGACGCGATCAATTTGTGGCTGTAAATACTTGGTGCGTGCCCAAGACTTGTTTTGTTTTTTTCGATGCCCTACTTATGACATCACATTTCGTCGTTTACCAGTATTCGAATGCACCAATGCGAAATTGAACTTCGGCTTCGCTGAACCAGCATTGGAATTTAAAACATGTAACAAGAAACTACAAATTATGAGAGCAAGAAATCTCTCAAATGAAATATATAGTCCCATTAGTTTTGTTAAAACACGTTTAAAATGTGCTCAGGTCTTTCTAAAATGCTTTTCAATTATAATTAAATTATGAAATGATCGCCTGAGCAGTGTAACACCTTCTTGCACTTTGGTTACACCCGATAGACCCTTTCATATACGCGCCACCTGACGGTGAGCTTTTCGTCAGTTTCAATTTTGCAAAGCGTTCTGGGATAGGAGCCGCCATGTACAGGGCAGGTTGCGTGTGCGTTCGCTTCGTACGTGCACCCTACCGTCAGTTAAAGTAGTTCACAAATAGCGCCCATTTTTCCAACGTGAAATATAAGAATTTCTCTTTTTTTTCTTCGTGGAGGTATTTGAGAGAGAACGCAGCTCACAATAGTAAGATATGCGTATTTATTTTTATTTACTCGTTGTGACTTCACGTTTCTGAGCGCGCGAGAAAGTCCCGCCTGCATAAGTGCACCTCAAACGCTGAGCGGCGTCTGCATCTACATGAAACGTGGTTGGTGTCGTCTGCTCCGGTGCCCTATACATGGCGGCAATGAGTAGTTCAGGTATTGGGTGCTTGGGGCACCCTTTTACGAAAAGGGACTATAGCGGACAAAAAAAATTGCCCGCAGCTTCCCTCGGGGGAACACTGAGGAGGATGCGGACCATATAATTGGTTAACGGGGTGTTAAAGTGCGACTTACTTGGGTCGATGGCTAAATTGGTTAACGTGGTTGTGAAATGGGGTGTTAAATTGCGACTTACTTGGGTCGATGGCTAAATTGGTTAACGTGGTTGTAGGAGGGGGTGTTAAATGAGTGAACACGTACACACGTATGCGAAAGGGCGGCGCTGGTCGAAGGGACGTCGATCATTGTGTTTGTGGATTCGTTGGAATTCATTTCACCGCGACCTTGGACGTCGACGCGCCGTACAAACCAACCGACGAGCGGCAACTGAGCGAGCGAGCGCCGACCTTGAGTATATATACAGCACGACGGCGCATGCACTGTCAGCTGTTGAATGTTCTCGAAGCGCGACGCCACATGCGCGTCCACTGGAGAATTGTAGATGTCGAACGCGGTGTGTAGAGGAGGAAGGGTGCACAGATGGTGGAGGAGTGAAGCGCGCGTGGTGTGTAGAGGAGGAAGGGATGCACAGATGGTGGAAGAGTGGGCGACGGCGCGACGGCGCATGCGCGCGCGTCAGCTGTCGAATGTTCGAGAAGCGGTGCGGACGGCGCGGACGGCGCACTACAAGGCGCGACTATAAGATGCTCCGCATCTAATAATTGTTTGCCTTGTCAGCAAGTCATCATTGAATAATTAAGAATTCGGTGTTCAAGCTTTCATCTTGCTCATGATAGCACGTTTTCACTGCACGTATAGAAACTTGATAATTCGCATGCCACTCAACTGCTACATTCACTCGGTATTACATACACTGCCTTCCTCATTCCTTCTGCATTTCATGTGTATACATGCAGGGACGTTAAGGCATGTATAGAATTTAGGATGTAATAATATTCAGCAAGCGGGGACGTGTTTTCTGTTTTTTTTCGTTTTGTGCTCCACGGCGGCAACAAATGATTGATATGACGGATTTAACAACCGCAAACTATCGTATTACTATGAGAGACACCGTAGTGGAGGGCTTCGGAAACTTCGACCGCCTGGGGTTGTTTAACGTGCACCTGAATCTGAGCACACAGACCTGCAGTGCTTTCACCTCGATTAAATTACCCAGCCTAATAAGAACAACTTGTAACGAACAAATACAGTGCCGGAAGCTAAAACAGCTATTTATTAGTGGCGAACTTGTGCCCGTCAACTAAACATTGTGCCCGTCAACTAAATACACAAAGGTTGTGAGCTCACTGGTCAAAACCTCGTCAACTTTTTCTGCGTCTCGCCTCGAGCTGCTCCTCGAAAAACCGCCAGCGTTCCTTGTCCAGCGCGTGATGTCATGACACGTGCAGCCAGCGTTGCATGGCGCGTTTAGCTTGGCGCGTTTGGCTTGTCAGTTGGTGTGGCAGAATTCATAAGAGCCGGAAGCGGTGCAAGACTTCGGTAGGTGCCTAACAACATGCGGCAATATCATCTCTACCTTACCACCGTCATTCATCACTCTTTCACTCCCTAGTCACCCTTCCCCAGTGTAGAGTAGCAGGCCAGAGCAAACTATAGCTCAGTCCGACCTCTCTACCTTTCGGTAAATAAATTCTCTCTCTCTAAATTGCAGCAGCCGTGACCGGGATTCGATCCCGAGACCAGCGGGTCAGCAGCCGTAAGTACATTAGCCACTCGACCACCGTGGCGCGGCCATGGCACCAACGAGTACCGGGAGACAGAAAACATCTGGCGCGTTCAACCGGTTTGACGTACACGTTTTTCTCACAGTGCTTCGCGCACCTGCAGGCGGTTTCTGGGAGTGCTTCAGGGTGGTCTATTGATCTTTTGGAACTCTATTGGGTAAAAGTAATACCTCATCTGAGAAGTTTAATTCAGCACTGTGAAGGCTACACTCTAAGCCGAAATTCAGCAAAATTGGACTAACTGCAGTCGTTAAACCAACGGTCGACTGGTTCATCCAGGAGGAACTAAATTCGTGACAGTGCGTGTCTTGCACGAATGCCTGGCAGTTAAAGGACCAATGGAGAAGGTAACTGCGCCGCGATCACCTTCTGACGATGCTGCACTGCAAACTTGGCGCGGTCGGTCGTTACGAAAACAAGTTATATCGGCTATACGCCACTGTGAAAGCGAAGCACTATGAAACGAACAAACGATGTTATGAGAGGCAAGTACAACACGCAAAGTGCACACAGCAAGCGTCCTCGCGTTTCCACCGTGCGGGTATGGGCAGGCCGAAACCAAGTAAAAAGTCTCCGCGATCATGGGTAATGCGGATAACTCGCTTCAATGTATTGAATTAGTTTGAACTACGAAGAACACTGACAATGCTGATAAAAGTGAGCCTTTCGTCAGCGGTCGTGTAACCGCACAGTCAATGGCCACAACTTCAAAGCGATTTATAAAAAAGTAGGCTTCGCACGTCATCGGTATTAAGTGGGCTGCTGGTGTTTGTGCATTGCGAGCACACGCGAAGGAAACGTCAAACACATTTTTTTCGCAGAAAATAGTATCTCCTGCATTCGAGCTCAAATAAACTCATGCCTTTTTCTCAATGCAATAATCGTTGCAAACAACAAGCGTGAAGGCGATCGCGTAAACTACTAATCGTGCGGCCGGTGGTGCACAGCAAGCGACTTACCAGCATGATGAAAGAAACGTGCATTCGAATGGTCTCGTCGCTGTAAGTATACAGTTATCTGCATCACTCCGTAAGACACCGTGAATATGGGCACCTACTTATTGTTCATTTGTGACTATCAAACAAAGACGACGAAAATTCTACGCGAGCCGCATGTTGTTATCACTGCTGGTCGTTTAGCCGTACTCCTCGTAAGCCTAGCGACGCCGTCGGTAAGCCGACACGGTATGGCATCGGCGGGAAGCCTGGCTGCTTCGCCGGCTTTCCTTCATGAACGCCGCTGCCGTGTTTGTGTTTGCGGACTCGTGCACCAGGATCAGCCGACATGATCGAATGCCAGCTGATAATTTTTATTCTCTGACTGGAGGAATGTTGAAAATTAGATGGTTTCATTTTAAACGATCGGTGCACTTCGATGCTACGAATTAGCCCATGTAAATTTTCACGTTACAGTGTCAATGTTTATTGTTTTTTAAGCTGAGTAGAAGTCGCCCCCTAGCACTACATGGAAGGTCAAAAGACTGTGCACTATATATCCGATAGGATCGCTTTTGTAGTGTAGCGCGGGCAGTGAGTGTTTCCAGTGTTTTACACTGAAATAGTAGTACGTATGTGTATATATATGTGTGTATTGCATGACCAATATACTACATTCGTCAGTGCTGTATAAATTAGAATGAACATAAAATATACTCCACAAGTGCGGGTTCGCCATTTTTTACCGTTCATCTAGATGGTTCAACTGTTTGTCCCGCTGGAGCTTTCTACTTGACCACCATTGAAAACCAAGCGGAGAAAGTGCTAGGGAATAACAGTTGAGCCTTTGCAGTTGCTCCCGCAGTTAGTCCAAAACTGGTTCAAAATCTGTGGAAGCCCTTTTATTCCCCTAAAGGACCAATGGCGTACCCAACTTTAGTCAGTTTCGGCTTACAGTGTACAAAGACCCTTAGAGTTTTGAGGCTCCGCTGATTTCCCTGTTTTCCTCGCGTCCAGGCAGGTGGTCGAAGACATCGTCTGTCAGACGAGCTGCTGTTTGAGAGAACCAGATTCTAGTTCTGAAAAGGAATAGAAGAGATTTGCCTACGTTTTTACAGTTTGAAAATTGGTTCCAGATCTCCTTTTTCAGGCATCTCCTTGCGTTTTACCGCCACAATATCCCTTAAGTCCAAGTCTAGCAAAACCGGGGGAGACGACGTCGTCCAATTAGCCGGTGAGTCTCACCTGTCACTCTGCTGGCCCCTCCCCCAACTACACGCACGCACACTTGTAATATTCTCGCGAAATCGTCTTTTTACGAATTAGCCTATGTATATTTTCACGTTGGACACATACGTTCAGCATGCTGGATAGGGCTAGTGTGACTTCTGGGAGCTCGGTGACCACCCGTGGTGTCGAATGGGTGCCGCAGGCATGGTTTGGCCTTGCCCCAGAGCATGGGGTCAGGGCAGCTGGCGCTGGTTCGTGAGCAGGCATCCTGTCAGCCGGAGACCCATAGCCACAGTCGGAAGCCTCACTTCCATTTATTTGGGCACTCGGTGCCGTGGCCGTAATTGGGGCACAGAGGCTCGGAGAGTCACGTTTAAGCTCTGTACCAGTGACAATGGTGCAATGCTGAGCCGTGTTCGACCCCTCGCGCAAAACTATAGAGCGAGCCTTCGCGCTTTTCTTTTTGCTGCCAAGTGCACGCGGCTGCCTGCTTTGTTCGGTTAAGGTGCGCCGCAATGAAGCGAGGCCCAGCGATCTCAGCAGCCTCTACACCTGTAATCATCCACGTCGCGTCGTCTGCTCGGCATCTCCCCAGCGTCTGCTCGCACTTGTACTGAACAGGAGGTGCTTCAGTGCAGCCGCAGGACGATGGAGCCGAAAGCGAAACCGTGGAGTGTAAGTAACCTAAAAAACTCAGGTTTCCACGCGTCCGTTTTCTTTGTTTGTCATTTGCTTTCTAAAGGGCAATGCACGATGTCAGACCAGTAAATTTAGTTAGATGTTGTGTGGCGAATGAAAGGCATTGTACAAGAAATTTTCAATTGGTTGGTTACGAGCCGCCAAAGAATGATGGGAGGAGATCAGCTCGGAACCTGCGCATTCGTGCGTTGTAGACTTCGCAAGGCAGATTCCTTCCCCAACCTCTTCGGCGTCGGAGCAACTCAGAGCTTGAATATCTCATGACGGTGACTCATCAACACGTCATGTGCGCTCAAGGTCACGTTGGCATGGCATGCCTAAGCCAGGTCACGCACGAAAGTGGCATTTTGTCCTTTCGGCGTTCTCTGTATTGTACTGCCTATTTACGTCGGATTAATCTCTTTATGCTTGCACATTTGGAGAGGCTGGAATGGATGATGCATTTTTACCACGAGACATAGCGTTGCACCGCTCTAACTGCTCGAAGGGACGATGTACCAAGAATAAGCCATGCGTTGTGTATGCTGGCACCAGCAAAATGCAAGAACGGCGAGAACGCCAACGCAAACAAAATGTAGGCGGGATAGTCTCGCGTCTTGCTTGACATGAAGTTTAAAAAATAATGACTAATGCACACAGATGTGCTCTTTATGTTTCAATATTTCTATCAAACTCTATGCTTCTATTCAAAGAAGAGATTGCAGAAATCAGGTTATGGTGGGGTAAAACGCAACAAAAAGCTCAATATAGCGAATATTATTTTTATTTCACAGTTTTTATGGCAAAGCAGAAAATTTCCTTTAGGCTCAAGATATGTGCTGCGTAAATTTGATCATGATGCCACAGATAAAGGCGTGTTTTAAAAATAAATAGAAGATGCACCAGATGTCTAATATTATCCCAACCTGAGGAGCAAAACGCGACTCAGCGGGGGGGGGGGGGGGGGGTAAAGAGAGAATGTGCGAGAAAAAATTATTCCTTGGGATTTTGCAGTAGAAACACAGAAAATTCACTCCATGGGCCACCACGCAGTCTTCTTCAGCCCACTTCTTGCACAAAACGCAATGAATCTTGACAGAACCCGTCATTGTGTTGCTGCCAAACTGCTGGCAGAACAAGCATTTGTGCTAATGGTGTATTTCATTGAACGCTTGAACTTTATTAGATTATTGATTGATTGGATGATCATGAGTATGCTGATGCTTGTTGCTCTGGCGCACACCCACAAAGGGTGATCGGCCAATAACCGGGCGGCTTGATGTATTTTGTCGCATCTTCTTCGCCTCTTTTTGGCGTATCGATGCAGAACTGCACAGGCATTTTGTGGTTTTCAACTTCATCTACCAGGTTTGTGAGGCGACAAATTTGGAATTTTCTCTCTCTCTCGTTATTTTTAAACGGCGGTATGAAAAATATTATTGAAACTCAATTCTTAGACGTGTTTATGAATGGCTTGACTTAGAAATGGTTTAAAATTTTTCGTGCACCTCTTGAGAGCATCTTTGGGAACAAGATATAGATTCGATATAGCATGAATGAAGTGAGCCCTGTCTTCAACAGCACTCAGTGCCTTTTCATGCCGGTTTACACCCAGAAAGCTCTATATAATATTATGTTGTATGTCACAACCATCGCAAACAAAAAAAATTATGATGTATAATTATTATGAGTAGATGGTTCACTTCATAAGGCACTCTGTAAGACATTTCGGTGCCTTTTTCTCGCGTTTGGCCCCTCCCGCTTGTCCAGTCTAGAAAATATCTTTGTTTTGAAACTGTGTACCAAATGAACCAAACGTTTAGTGGTATGTAGCTAGTATTATGAAGTAACAAGATAAATACGTAAGTTCTCGCACTGGCGTAGGAGTAAGTACTTCAAGCACCGATCCAAAAACTAGGGCAAACAGAATTTCGCCCCTTTTTGGTGGGTCATAAACACATTGACCCCAGCCGCGTAAATTTTTCACGCGAATACTGTGTGCAGTGATAAATATTTACACATAAAAAGAGGTAGACAACTACCAGTACTTATCAGAGAACTAAAAAGGAAAGCAAAACGCATATGGTAATAACTACAGAGGTCAACAAAGTGAAAACGTCGTGCTCTGCCCCATGTCACAGGAGATTTATTTGCTTTCCTGTCGTAGACATTATTTAGGTCTTATACATATTTCTTCAAATATGTTATGTTCTATAAAAAAGTATTGTGCCAACAATAACAATTTAGAAGCCTAAAGCTGTTTTCTTGCCTATTTTTGGCACCTATAACTCGATATTTTAGTGCCTATATATTCGGCCTCTTCCAATAAATCTGCTTTGTATCATACGAATAAAACTGCTCAGGATGAGACCATCCTTAACAATTACTTTGCAACTTTGCTATCATGGTGGGACTCTTGAAAAGGGCAAATCAACTTCCAGAAAAGCTATCTATATCACATAAGAGGTGTTCTTCCCTCTGTCCATTGAATTATTCGTTTAATAGTTGCTCTTTTGGAATAGTTTGTCAAATATATATATCTTCGTCATATTTTGACTCGGGATTAGTCTTGGTCTCATGACATTGGTATTGTATGTAACCATGCGCTTAGAAAGTTAGGCTACGGAAGCTAGGCTACGAAAGTTACACCCATTACGTTAAGCTCTCCTCATTTAACCGCTGACTTACGAAACCATGGTTCGTGCAATGTTTGAATGTACGTCTGTTGTCTGGAACCCACACAAAATTACCGATATCAACGAAATATAGTCTGCTCAGAAGACAGCTGTACACTCTATTTATCGTCGCCATGACAGATATTTTTTTACTTAATTTCTTTCTTCCCATTCTACAGCTTACCAGTCTCTTCTCCCCGTCACGTAGAATATTTCTAGTTTATATGTAATTTAGTTCTCGCTCCACGATTTCCCTTACTAAGCAAGTACATTTCACCCGCTATGCCAATAACTACGTGACATTACCATGAGTCAACATGCCTACTTTTTCTCATCTTATGGTGGCGTTTATATGTAGTATTTTTTTTCTCTGTTGAACATGCAGAATCGTGGAATGTTCTGCCTGGGTATGTTAAATCTGCATCACTTGATTACTTCTTGTTGTATAGTACTAAGCAATCATGCTCAGAAAATGTTGACATGCTTTTTATTCTATTGCATTAGAGCCCTTCCTGCGATAGCCCTTCCGGGCTGCCCTATGGTAAAATAAATAAATAGATAAATGTGCAAATACATAAATGCATAAATGGTTTGTTGCCACGTACTACAGCTATACTGCACGCAAATACTGCTCTACAGTAAAATAGAGGCTGTCATGCCAGAATAAACGCAGTAAGTGTACTTACCAGTAAAAAATTATGGGGCTCGCAGTTTTTCCAGTTGATTGCAATCATCAGCTGGTGGCGCAGCTTAACGTTTTTTTTTCTGTTGTGGGTGGAATTCTGTACAGTCTTGAAACATTGCACCAGCACGATTCCCGCGTCGTGTGTGATCTTCGCCGGCAGCGTTATCATTGTATAATACATTCCTCTTGCGCTGATGCGTTTGCATCGAATAACGCTTTGTTGGGCGAGTTGGTCTACCTTCATGATAGAATTTAGGGCGCGAAAATAGACTGAAACATTAGACAGGTCACGAGACAAAGTGCCACAAGCGTCTGTTGGTAAGGGCGCTTTGGGCCGACTCCTCACTTGTTTTTTTTTTTTTTGCTCCTTAAGTTAAACTAGTTTTTCGCTTCCACAGGCAGCGCAATGGTGCCCAGGCAACTTGTGCAGGCGGGGGTGACATCGAAGGTGGTTTTTCAATTTTTAAAGTCTCAGAGCAGCCACATCTTATATATGCCTGGCAGTTCACAACAAAAGGTGGTCCGACTGTCGGATTGTGGGAGTAGGCCGGCGAAAGCCCAGTCACACGGAGCGAGATAAGCATGCTCTGGTCTAAAGCAAAGGGAAGAAAAAAGCAAGTTGGGGTAATTGTAGTATCATGCGGCGGATGCGCTGCACGGAGAACACAGGGCACGGCGCTGAAGCGCCGACCGACAAGAAGTACGCCGCAGCCGGTAACCGAGCAGGAACACCTGTGATATATACAATGCTGCGCACATATACACAGGGTGGAACTCCCTGAGGGTGAAATTACTTTTACAAGAAACCTAAACTGGCCACCATGAAACAGAAACAGAAACACACTATACCACTCCCCCCTAGAATGAAAATGACATGTGGCTCTGAGATCTTCATACAATGATTATTGGCACATAAGTAGCTTTATTAACCTTATACAATTTTAAAATAATCTTATGACACATAGAACTTCCGTATTTACACCCTTTATATCCCCCCCTATTTTTGTCGTAAAATACCCAATTGAAGAAGAGAGAAACGGCACCAGAAAGAGAAAAAACATAGCTTATGTACACAGCTCACCATGGCTAGACAACATACAACACAAAATCACAGCATTCCACTGTATCCCTTGTGACCTTATAGAACAAATAAATGTACAGCATACACACAACAATTCACACGTATAATACGATTCCAACACACGAGTAAGAAAGAATTTAGGACACGAAGTCCTTGAGCCTGGACGATTTCTTACGCGAATAATCTAAAAAAAGAACCGAGAATGGGGAAACGGAGCTTCGGCAAATCGACTTTCTCCCTATCGGGCGCTTTACCCGTAGCGCCCTCTTGCGGCAAGGACCAAAGAAGGAACTTCGCTCTTTCGGTGTTCAAGTTTCTCCTAAATCACGGTGGTCTTGCCCACGCGCATGCCCACGCCGAGCCAAGCCAGCTGCAGCCAGTCGCGAGTGATTACTTTTACCTAAGAATGACGCAAGCAATGCAAAAGTAACATTCTTTTTTGTTTTATTGGTATAGAGTAAAAACCTCTATTTTCATCGCCAGGCACTCGCACGATGCTGTGCACACTTCCGTGTGTGTCTCGCGTTGTTTCATGCTATCAATTTGCCACGAATGAAAGGAGCTTCGCGTCCCAAGCAGTCTTGCTTCTTCGATTACCTTAAACTGTACACAAATACTGGATTTTTTTTTTGGTGTCGACATACTTGGTAAGCATACGTATTATTTATTTTACACGGCACCAGCGGCACTCATGAATTCAACGATGTGCATTAAAAAGCATCCCATCTATATTTTCAACCTTCTAGGACTCTGTATCACTTTACAGTCCATGCGTGAAAGCACGCTCATATACATTTGATGGAGTTATACGTGCCGCTATCGTCATATGGGTTTTTTTTTGCAGCTCCTCCCCATTCGAATACGCCGCCATGGCCGAAAGTGTAACCTGCGTCCTCCAGCATAGTCACACGACACCCCACGAGGCTATGGTGCAACGGCAGGTGGAAGCCCAAAGAGAATCAGGCTGCGAAGTTTCACTGAGCGTTTATTTGCCAGACGAGGTTACAGCCATCAGAAACGTTTTAATCATCCTAACTACACTTTAGTGAAAAGTAAACCAATGACTTCTGTCAGTTGAACCAAATTCTCAATCGCATGCCTTTTGAATTGCCCATGCCAGCAGTGAGAGGTAATAAGGAATTATGCACGCGTGCAGTATGCCTTTATCGTCCATGATTCCCCCTTGTCGTGAGAAACTCAGCACAAAATACACTTCTAGTAACAGCTGTGCACAGCAGGTAAGTACTAAAACTCACTGACCTATGTGAAAAGAGTATTCCCAATTCAGAGTCATAGTGATCACCACAGCCACAGCGCAAACAAAAAATTGTGGCACGCACTATGATGGCAAGTGGACACGCGAGGCGAATCGCGAGAGGCATCTGAAACAGAAAAGTATGTAGACACAGCATGCGACAACGTTATAGTAAATTAGCGCATTGCAGCGCTAGTTCCTCCACACAAGTAATCGAGCTGGCACGACGCCAACAGCCACTGCCACCGCTCACGAAGGAATACCATCGGGCGCGAGGTCATCTTTTATTTCTCTCGCAAGACCCGTGTTGTAACTTGCGTATATACTGCTAAGATGGTCATTACCGCATCAAAAACATTGTCATTGAAGGGCTAGCGGTGTACTGTATCCATGGCTAACGGTCACACTTGTGGTAACCACGTAAAAAGAATATGAGCAAACGTTAACACGAAACAACTAAACGAGGTAGACGCGACCGCAGAACACCTACCACGATGGAGACAAAGTCTGGCCTGCATGCTGCGCCCTCTGTGAGTAACAAGTGCAAGAATAAAAAAAGACGTGAACTTCGAAATGGCAAGCGCGCGCAAACGTTTGCGTTCTCGGAGGCTTCGAGAAAAAATATAACTTTGGCAGTGGTCGAAAGATGGCGCAGTGTTCGAAACGCCATTGGCATTCTATGCATGGCTTGGGGTGATTGTTTTCGCGACAACCTGATAAGCTCTAGTAATTAATTATTCAGTTGATCACTGTGCAACCGTTATTAACTTCCGTTTGCCTAAGCAACAGATACAGCATGTTTACGTGGGCCCATGTTGTGGTATGGCCCAAAACGTGAAAAAAAGTTCACCAAAACTTGTGACTTTCGCCACTACAGTCAGTCGAAATTCATTGCTATATAAGCTTGTGTGCTTTCGTAGTAGGGTGTGAGTAAATACGTCAAAGGGATTCTGCTTTCATCTACGGTAGTGAACGGACGCAGGACGCAGGGCTCCTTCGGAGCGGCTTCAGTGGCCCTTGAGGGCCGTGGTAACAGGCAAACTGAAGAGTACCATGTGTGTCTGCCTGATCTGCCAACAGGACGCGTTGCCTTACATACTGTGTTTTTGCAAGGAGACGTTTGAGCAACACCCTACAGAATTGAAGACTTCAGAGACGCGTTGAGCCCCACTGGAGTGCTAACGGACGTCATAGCACTCGGAGCGTACCAGATTAATCACGTCTGGGCTGTTACACTGAACGGAGAAGACGCGACGAAGAAACTGCTGGCCTTCAAGGAACTTCAGGTGAAGGGACACCGGTGTCTCATCGTCGATCTCCAGGACCGGCAGATAAAACTGCGGCTTCATTGGCTGCTTTACGGAGTCGCCAATGAGGATGTGCGGATGGCGTTCGCGGCCTTCGGCAATGTTGTCGAAGTGAATCGAGAGCGCTGGAGAGTCGATGGCGTCATCGCCAAAGCGTCGACGACGAGAACCGTGCTACTCAAGATAAAGAGTGGAGTTACGGTGGAGGACCTTCCGCGCCAAGTGTGCGTTGCAGGGGAATTGGCCCTAGTTGTGGCGCCTGGCAGGCCTATGCAATGCTTGCGGTGCAAAAGGACTGGTCCTGTACGGCGGGACTGCAAGGTGCCACGGTGTTCAATTTGTCGGCGATTTGGACATTTAGACGCTCAGTGCGTCCCGTCATATGCAGCAGTTACGAGCGCTGCAACGTGCGATGAGTTCGAAGAGCAGACAGTCAACGCCGCTGAGGCGGAAGACGCGGTTAAGGGGGCAGGACACGCGGCTAGTTCTTTGGTTGAACGTGGGCTGGTTTCGCCTTAAGATTACGACACAGCGTCGCAACCCGAGGAGAAAGAAGCGGCTAAGGCGGACACCAGCCAAGAGCATTCCACTGAAGACGCACAAAGCCAACTGGTGGAGATGTCAATGCAAGCGGCGACAAGACGCGACATGCCAGCGCACGGAACGACCCGCGGGATCAACACGAACTCGGCGGCCAAGCGTTCGCTGGAGCAATCTGCGAGCACTGCTCACGAGAGCAAAGTTGAGGGACCACCAGTGAAGGCGACACCGGCGCGGTGCTCGGGCCTCAGAGCGAGGTCCAATCTACCTGTGGACCGACCGGTTAGCCCTCCAAGGGACCAGCAGCAAACTGATGCCGGACCACCGGATGGCCCCGGAGTCGTCTAGCAAGGAGGTAGACGTACAACATAAGCACCCTGCTCCGGGCCTACCCCCTCTTTTTTAGTGAGTAACGATGGCTAATCACTGGGCACTGAGCTTTGCAACCTTCTATGCCCGAGGTTTGGCCTCCAAGAAAAAGCAGGCTCAAGTGTATCGCTTGTTAATTGACCGAGATATTGACGTGTTAGCCGTGCAGGAGAAAAAAGTGGAAGGTGAGGAGTAGACTCGGAGCATGATGCTGCGGTTTACGTCTAATATGCCATCGTTAGTCACGCAAATGGAACTTTGGCCAGTTGTGTGCTTTTTGTTAAAAATATTCCGGGATCAATTTTCTAAAGTCACTTTTCACGTGACTATGGTAGAATAGTGACTTGTGATTTTAGTACTAGCGAAATTGGATGGCGCGTCATTTGTGTCTCTGCGCCGAACGTGTAGGCAGACCGAAAAACTTTCTTTTTGTTAAATAAGCAATACTTACGGACACAAAAACAGCTTGTTTTATTGGTGGATTTCAATTGTGTATTGAGCGCAAAGGATAGAATTAATAACCGCCATGTGCGAGACAGAATTGTTGAAGTGCTCTATGACTCGCTGAATGAATCTGACCTGGATGATGTTGCGGAGTGCCTTGAAGCAGGTCGCGAAGTTCGTTTTACGCATTTTCAGGGAACCAGTCACGCACGTCTTGATAGGATATACATGGCAGGGGAGACGTTAGCTAAAAGCAATAGTTAGTCTTACCTGTCTCATTCTCTGACCATTGTACAATGTAACATGGGACTTAAACGAAAAGAAAACAAATTTAGTTGAGATTTATGGAAGTTTAACGCGAAACTACTCCTGGATGACATCTTTAATAATTTTGTGATTGGGGGAATTAAGAACATTAAAGTGACCGGAGCCTGTAATGTTGGCAATGAATGGGAGCTTTTGAAGCAAAGCGTTAAAATGAAAGCCATATCGAGATCTAGTGCTTTAAAACATCAATAAAGAATGAAAGAAAGTGAACTCAGAACAACGCTCAAGAAATTGATAGCATTAGAAAGCAAGGAGCCCGGTGCATACAAGCAAGATATTCGAACGGTGAAACAACAAATTGAGCTTGTAGAGCAGGAACGCTGCAGAGGAGCCCTTATTCGAGCGAAAGCAGAGGCATGGGCTATATGGGAGACTCCTACCAAGTGCGTGCTTGGAATCGAGAAATCACAAGCGCGTCGTAATCACATCGACGAAATAGAGGAAAATGGAACTCTGCTAAATACTAACAGCACTAGCGCTGAAGCTTTCTTTCGGTATTTAAGGGTCCCTTCACAGCCGCATAAGTAGATTTTACGAAGTTCAAGGACACTTTCTTGAGCCGGATGCCGCAATTATCCCTCGAAACGAAAGAAGCGTTAGAGAGGCCTATAACCGTTTCTGAAATTGAATATGTAATAGATAATATCGCCGCTGGGAAGTCACTGGGGCCTGACGGTCTCGGTGCGATGTGGTATAAAGCTTTTAAAACAGAAGTTCCTCCAGAGTGACAAGCGGTCTTCAAGGAAGCCTAGGCAATCATAGCATTACCACCTTCATTTGCCGAGACGCACGCTATTGTAATACCTAAGACGGATGACAAAGCAAAATTAAAACTAGTTTCGTCACATAAGCCCATTTCGCTAACCAACACTGACTAATAATACTCATGAAAGTATTGGCAGGTAGATTGCAGTCCGTGATCACCGAAATAATTTGGGAGCACCAAACGTGTGGCATCAAGGGGCGCTCAATATTGCTGAACACACACACACAACGCGATGTGTCCTTCAAAGTTGCGATGCTTTTAATTCTCATGTTGCTATTCTCCAGCTTGATTTAGAAAAGGCTTTTGACTGCGTCCCGCAAGAGGTGCTATTCTCCATACTTGAACGTGTCAATGTCGGATCGGTGATTACGGAGGGCATAGTTTTGGCGTATAAGAACTCTACTACGCGACTAATTATTAACGAGATCCCGGGGTCTCCCATTAGGCTGGAACGTTCTGTACGCCAGTGATGTCCGGCAAGTCTACTCTTGCTTGCATTGTACAAAGAGAGCTTGCGCTTGGCCATATTAGAAAACGAGACCATCCGTGGTTTCAGACTGCTTGACGCCGAGGTAAAAGCTTTGGCATATGCTGATGATGCAGCAATGTGTTGCACCACCAAAGAAAGTGTACAAGAAACAGTTGCCGTTGTTAAAAATTTTGGAAAAAATACAGGAAGCCGGGTTAATGGGGGAAAGTGTCTGGGGTTGTTGCACGGAGACTGGACATCAACCCCAGATACCTATGCTAACGTTCACTGGTGTAATACTTCAGTAAAATATCTAGGCGTCCCTTTCAAGCACTACAAAGACACTAGTGACTACTGGACTGAACAAATAAAAGAAAGCGTCTGTTCGTGCGACAACTAGTTAATCGTTTTATTTTCTTTCAAGATGTTCAACACCCCTTCTTAAGAACCGTATGCCAGTTACGCCTTTTTCGTGTTCTGCCTAACTTTGTGGTTAGCACCGCAAGCATGCGCGGAGCTACGCGAGGTTTCTTTAAGGTAGTTATGGACAGCGTCCGGTTTTGGTCATTTCGGTTTTCCCAATAATACTTTTGTTTCGGTCGGACGAAAGAAATTGCATAAAGACATGTGCGACATCATTTTTCCAGTTCCTATGTATAGTTTAATCAATAGCGGGGGAGAAGGCAATGATGTTCTTAAGCGTGTTAAGAAAATGCAAATTCAGCCTAGTGCAAAGAGCTTTTTCTTTAAATTACACCCCGGAACAATACTGGTTAAGACTTTTTTAAAAGATAAAGGAGTTTATATGCCATGGGGTTCAAACTGTTTGATCTCCCGAAAGCCGTAGACAATAGATCACGTTTTTTTTTTGCATTTTTTGGTAAGGTGTTTATTTCTGGGATGCTTTACTGAGAACTCTAAAAAAGGAACTTCCCTTTCATTCAGTGAGTATCAGGTTTTAAACAGTAGAAAAAAAGGAGGGACTGCCTTTTCATCTTATAATGCTGCTTGGCCTCCATTTTCTATGGTGGGCAAAAATGGCCGGTTACTACTGTGACCTTGACAGGCGTACGGCGCGTGTGCTTTTCCGTGAAAGCATTGCTCAGTACACTGATATACTCAAACAACAAGATTTTGTTCCTGAATGGCTCTCCAGTGTTGAACCCCTGGTGAACCTGAAGGAATTTTAGCACTGTAACCACTAATAGTTCCGCGACTGTTTTGTCATCGCTTCTGTTGTGTATGTTATTGTTTACAGTGACTTATATTGATGAGTGTATTTGGTGCAAAACTGGTAATAAGGAAAAAAAGTAAATACGTCGAAGTGTGTGCCGCTGTGGAGAATTGTTGATTGTACTCTTGTTCATTGAGTTCACTCTATATGCGTACTATGTATAACACATGTCCTTCTGTGCATGTTTAGCTATATGCATTGCATCATCATATATTAGGCGTCCAGTGTCAGTGAATACATGAATGGGCTGAGTCGCGAACCATCCGCAAGAGAGCCGTGATGCTGGATATGACATCGTACGTCACCGCAGGCAATCTTTTTTTAGTATCGTTCAGTCCCTCGAGATGGCGCCAGCTACCGCCTACTTCGCAGCTGTGGTCCTCTCACAGGTCCATCTACTCCTATAAGGTTGAACATATCTATCTATCAAAATTGCACTACTGAGTCGTAATGGTATCACGGCGATCTAGTCTATGGTTTAGAGGCACATCTCATGACCTGCGGCCCCGTAAACGCCTGAATGACGTCGCTACACTATGTAAATCTGCCAGAAATAAATGCAGGGTGATTCCACGAGAGATCAACACGGGTCCAAAAGTTGATATTTTAGATTTCGTTGAGTATTTTATATTTTGTGCACCCCTCACCAGGTAGCCCAAAAGTCAACTTCATTTTATGATTAACGGCATAACTTACAAGAAGATAATACCAAACTTCACCAACACGGACGGACCAATTTCGTCACCTGTCATTTTCGAAAAGTGCAGATGCTATAAAAAGACAAATATTTTTGTTTCTAGCAAGATATTTTTCACCCGAAATGCATGTCTAATGAAGAAAGAATTCATATGGTTTCAAGTTTGTAGACCTTAAGAAAATAGCTTTTTAAAATGTCTAAAAACTTTTTAAAATTTTTCGACAGTTTAAACTAAGTTACGTATTCCCCAGTTTTTTCTCCGAAAGTAAAGCAAGCAGCGTTTTCAAACTTGACACGTTTTAAGAGTATAGTGTGTTCATTAGGTACATAAATTATTGCTGCCGTAGGGCAAATGTAATTTTTTATATATTGCCTCAACATTCTCATATTGGCAAAAGTGTACTCCACTGAAATTTGAATAATAATAAACCCCGTCTTCTATTTTTCTTAAAATCTCGTAAATAGACAACCGAGAGCCACCATACAGTAATATGGAGAAACATGTTGCATTATTTTGTTTTTAGTGACAATATTCGTGGTACAAATCAGAACTTTTCGAGAATGCGCTGATAATTTGAAAAATCTAGAAATCGCAACGAAAAAGCGGCAATAAGCTTCAAACACGACTAGACGTGACCGCATTTGGTGAAGAAAGGCAGTTTTAGCAGATAGGAGTAACTCTTTTGAACACGGTATTCTACAGTATCTGAATTCACTCTTATACGTAGAGCACTGAGACTTCTAATATGTGGTGCCTCTCCATTACTAACACACAGATGGAGCTGCTGTAACGGCCATCTGTTTGCAACACGTTGGGTAAGAGAACTGAATATTAAATTAGTTCATAAACGATTCATAACAAATTTTTATCATTTGGGGCATGAAGACTGCCGCATTAGAGTGAAGAACACGCTTTAGGGCAAGTTGTCATCCGTCATCTGCTCTACAGATGAATTGCTGTGCGGCGAATCTCGGAGGCAATGCTTTAGATTATATGGTTCAAAGTACGGACAAAGATTACACCTCCCGTATTTTTATCGACAAACACATTGTGAAATTCATTTTAACGTACTATACTTCAGTTTTGCATTCGTACTGTGGATACTTGCGCACAAAAATCCACAGTGCGAATGCAAAACTGTTTTTATCATCAAAGGTTTGTCTGCTTGTTTTTATAATCATTTCATTCAATATCAAGCTCAGTGGCACCGTTTTTTGTAACTGTCAGTGCCGTGTACTCTGTATCCGCCGAGAATCGATGCATTTCCTAAGCCTACTCGCTTTGCTAACCTGGGTTCAGCCACCTTGATTTTCATAGGGAGGAATATATTTCTCCGTGGCAAAAGGAGCAACGTTTCTTCATTTAAAGACGAACATTGGGGACATCACCATTTCTCTCTAAATGGAGAGAACGTCACCCCATTTTTTAAGACTGAACGCTGAGATCGCCGAAGCTCATTGCGCTCTGCCGTGATTCCTTGCAGAGCAGCAAGTTGGGTATGCAAGTATGAGCCTACTGGCTCACTTACGCGCTGCTCAGGCATAGCTGAGAGCATTGGAGAGTCTGACGACTCACTTAAGCGTCCCTCAGCTGTAGCTGGGGACGGAGAACCCTGACGCGAAACGTGGTAACCTGAAGGTCTAGAAGCAAGTCCATTAATATTAGAAAGTATACTTGCATGGGGACAGGCCTCGTCAGTCAAGTATTGATGCGAGGCTGAGAAGAGTCCGAGGACTCTGAAGCGTGCGTGGTGCATGGTAAAACTTCATGGTGGCTGGGCGCTATAGCCGGATTTGAAACCAGTGCCTGAATACCATTTTCCCCAGGGAAAGATGGTGATGCTGCAGGAATAGGGATAGAAACCAGTCGTAGAACCGAGGCAGAGTATTGCGACTGGCTGCGCAAAGGTATTGAAGAGGGCAAGCGTTAACGTGGTTCCCTTTCGGATTGTACGATCACAAGTTTGAAAACACTCCAAACCGATTCGTCACCGAGCCTAAATACTTGGGATTGCACTGTCGACATAACGGTAAACGGACCTCTTTACGTGTGTTTTTCCCTAGAACGTGTACTTTGACTCTTTGGCCAACCTGAACGAATGAAGGTTCGGCTCCACGCTTCTGATCGACATAATTCTTTATATAATTCTGCCTACGAAAAACACACGTCCTTATGGTATAGCCCGAAAATGACAGCAAAGTAGACGGATAACAGATCAGTTATGTCAACCGCTGTGCGAAGTTAACGCTTAGGAATCAACATCGTGGAAGACGATCCCGTAGTTGCCTGACCAGAAAAGCGGTAAGTACCTAAGTACTGCGTAATTGCCTTCTTTAGTTAACGTCGTTCTAGTTCAGCTACTTGAATGTGCTCCTTCAAGACCCTGCATATCCACGGGATGAATGATGGAGAGTGGGGCGAAGCATTCGTCCGTCCATTCGTTCTTGCTTTCCTCCGTCCATGTATCTGTCTCTGTGACCCTCCATGCGTCCATCCAACTGTCCGTGCGTGCGTCTGTTCTTACGTCCGCAAGTACATCCGTGCGTCTACCTCTGCGTTCGTCCATGCATCCGCCCCTGCGTCCGTTCATGCGTCCATCCGTCCATGCTACCATCCGTGCGTCCGTCCATGCATCTGTCTGTGTGTCCGTTCGTCCATCTAGCCTACACTCCAAGTACCACCATCTCGCATCTTTTCATCATGTATTCCACATATAGAAGCACCGCCGTCCAGCGGACATTCTAAGGACTAAACGAGAGGTGGACATCCACATTTTTTTACGGCTTGCGCTTCGTGTCTACTTCCCACCTTTTACCCCCTCAGGTTCATGGTATATACTAGTTAACTGTATTCATGGCACTGCGGCCCAACGCTCGCTTAACCTTTCTAAAACCAAAGAGGTTACGCCCAGCGAGTATAACCTAGCCACCCTTTGTTGTCAGATAGTGTTCAATGTACATGCCAATGGCTGCAAATGGGGAATGAGAGATAGGAGAATTCGGCTCTCAGTTAAGGCGTACGCTGCGAATTTCTTATTGTTCAACAATGCACAGAAATCTCCCACCGGCACCACCTTGCAGGTCAAAGCGTAAGACATGTTACGCACAACTACGAGGGACGAACGGGCGGCGCTTTAAGGAGCTACAACCCTAAAAAGGCTGCCTAGCTCTCCAGGAAGTGAGTGGAAATGATGTACTGCTTCTCTGTGCTAACTTTGCACCACCCAACGCAAGCTTGCCACAGTGTTTTTTTTAACCTGTAGCTAGGTAAACTACAAAGCTTTCCTGTTTTCACTTTTATAGAGATCCGAATGAAGGGACGAAAAATCGAATTTGGGCCTGCATTAATACCAGCATGGAACTTTCGGCGTTTGAAAACATCTAAAGAATTCGTTATTTTTTTGCGCGAATCAGATTCTGATTGTAATTTTATAATGAAGTTTATGTTGCCTTGCTATGACATTCAGTTTAGACACCTAGGGATGTTGTTCTTGTCTTACGTTTTATATTAGTTCATTATGTTCAATGTGTCTTCCCTTTATTCCTGGATGCCTGTCTTGTCTCAACTGTGTTAATCGCCTGCTTGCCGCAATGGAAAGAGAAGTTTAAGACGTTTGTCGGGCCGTATAGTCTTTAGAATCAACGTTCCGTAAAAATTTGGTATAACTACGCGTCAAGTGAGTTGAGTTCAAGGCACAATAGAGTCTTGAATTTCCGACATAGCTTGTAGCGATTGGCAATGCTAAACTAGGGCTGCCAGGGTCATCTAGGGTCGGTAGTATAGACTATTTTCAGAAGCTAGTTCTTTTAAGTAAGCGACACTAGCTGGCATCACCGCAGCGACGCACCACGGCCTTCTCCTCGGCGACTCGGCTTTGATGTCGCGTGTGGCGCACGTAGCGCTGCAGCCTACGGCGAGAAACAGGCGCTGCAGACTATGTGGGCACAGGCGCAAAAAAATATGTTTTGTTTGCATTTTGCGGGGCCCTGTGCACAGCCGGGCGACGATGTGAGAGTATGTGAAACACCTAATCCTAACCGTTGCGCCCACTTTGCTGGCCTTCAACCCGAGAGCGGTTGCGGTGAATGAAGAAGGGGAAAAGAGAAGCCGTCAGTACACGTGTTCAAACGTGTAAGTGCCCGCTCGCTGCTACGGAAAACTGTCTATTGGTGAAACTGTGTTATCACGTCAGTGCAACACGACTTGCACGGCGGAAGATAAATAAAAAAGGTGGCTCATCTCTCCGTCTGAGTAATTGGTGTAACACGAAAGTAAAACGTCTGCTTACTGAAGTTTAGTGCTTACTGTACATTGATAAAAGATAGCTTATACGACGTCGGTTGGCGTTGTACTGCTAAATTTCGGCACCGTTTTTCGTATGTGCATCTGCGCTGTCTCTTTGTGACCCCGACAACAAACGTTCATGATTGATGATTGATTGATTAATGATTAACATATCGTTGTCGTGGATGCCTATAGTAGCTCTAGTAGTGAACGGTCAGAGCGGAAACCATAAAAAGCGGTGTGACAACCAGAAGAGCGTGATTGAATTTACGCCAGGAGCAGAAAAAGCTCCATGGCTTCACATGAGTGCTTAGACTACACACACACACACAGGTACACTTGGGCTAAGGCCGCCTACTCGCGGCATGTTAGAGTGATTGAAACGCACTTCTCGATTAAAGGGAGACGCAACGCGTGTTGTTTACCTGGCGAGGATGTCGCTTGGCAAGCGAAAGCGGTGCACGCGGAGTTTATTCCAGGCAAAGCCAGCCCATTGCTCTATGCGTTGCAGAACTGTTTTCGATGGGGTTGGATGCTATGATCCACACCGACACTTTGAGTGAGGTCGCCACCAGCCATTGTGTTGAGGTGGTAACGAAATAGCACTTCTCCTAATGGAAATTGGAAACACACCAATAAGACGGATGCGTGAAACGGTGTGTTGAAGGAGCTAATCAGTGATTCCATGATCATGATGCATTATTACACATTTCTAGAGTACAGTGAGAGGGCGCGTTTTTAAAGTCTACAGAGTATGTGACCGAGGAGCAGTTGGTAGCAAACGTGCCCGGCACCCGGCAGCAGTTGTCGCCGGCCCAGAGGTCGTGGTTCTACTCCTGTTCACGGCACTTTTTGTTTGTCTTCTGAAAGTGTTTAGTTAAATGTAGTTTCCGTGACGGATGTACGTCATTGTCATCTTGGTGGTTCCCGGCATAACACAGTTTTGGGGTAAAGAAGGTTTGGTGCTATGAAACAAATCTGTTGACAGTGGTTTTATTTTGTAGCACCACTACTTTGGTACAACGTAAACCTATTAGTGGCTGTTGAAGGTCGAAAGTATTACAAGGGAAATAACTTCGACGACGAAGAGGCCGAGTTATAAAGTGAGCTCGGGAATAGGCGGATGCCTTGGGTGTACCCGCTCATCGAGGCCGCCCAACACCCGCACGTGGTACACGAAGAACTCATACACGTACATCATATCAGGCTTCGTGTAGTGAAAGGCCACAGCCGTGTCGCTGCAGCAATTCCAGCCCTGCGAACAATTGAAGCGCCGTGATTATCACTGAAGCATGCCAGCAGGGCAACTGGAAGCTTGCAAGCAACCAGTCATTCAGGTGTATATGACTGGTCATTCTCTAAAAGTGGCTAAACGAAGCCCTTACTTTCGCTAGTTGGTTCACGAATTTTGAAGTAAAAAACATTTTAGCGGAAAGCGACACACGCACAGGCAGAAACCACGAGATTGGCGCTCACTTTAAACTATGTTTACAGAAAAAACTTACGTACTTTCATACACAACACACAGCAGCAAGTGGCATCACCCTCGCAATAATCAAACCCGAAACCGAAAGTCAGCAAAAGATGTTATCTCAAATATTGCATCACAAATACGAGACACAATTATGGCGGTTGCACGCATGTTTAGCAGACTGCGAATCAGATTGTACTGGAGAAAAGAATAAAGAACAAAAGAAAGCAATAAAAATGCTTGCACATTTTGAAATCATAATGGTTCTGGTTGAACAGAAAGTAGAAAATAATCAATAATCTTTTTACTGTCTAAGCAGTTCGTCACTATAGATGACACGTGGAGACTTCTGAGCATAAGCAAACAGAAACAAAGAACAAAAACATTTCTTTCCCTCAAACGAGGTGTAACACGAAAATGAATACAATACCTGAACGATCTGTGGGTGCATAGAAAAACAAGAAAAGGACAGCAAGAAATTTCGATAACAAAACCTAAAGCTTCAGGAAGCGCCAGCAAAATAGGATTGTAAAACACGACCAAATTTGCTAGAATAGATATGCATAAAACCAACTGGCATAAAAAGCTAAGCAGAAAGAAATGGCTGGAGCAAAAAAAAAAGTCAGGCGCACCTCGGGACTTTGGTAACATTTTGCTTTTCTTTCTCTGCAACTACAAGGCTTTTTTAGCGTGATCGCGTGGACAAGTCGCGGCCTCCCGTGGTGATTCTGTAACTAGAGAGTGCGCCATGTTCAAATTAGCCAATAGCTGATATATTGCCTTCTACGAGTGATTTTTCAGCGTCTTCCGTCATCTGTTGAGAGAAGAGAAATCCATTTTTAGCTCACTTCAATCATTTAATGTGGATTCCAGACCACGTGCTACGTTACAATATTTGACTCACGTGTTGTCAAGAGCCTCTACCGCTGATCGTCAGTTATCCGACTGTGCTAAAGAAGTGTAGCAGGGCCCCTTTAAATGACAGCGCGTGCTGTATTAACCATTATTTAATGACAGCGGGTGCTCTTGCCCCTGAGATCGCTGGCAGGGCAGTTGGTACATACTGAACGGGAAACAGTGCGCTTATACGGGATAAGAAACAGACATACACAGCGCTGAATAACAACTAAATTCATTTTCATGAGACGTGAAAAGAGAAAGGGAAAAAACAAAATAAAAAAGACTGCAATGACATACGTGTGGTTCTTAAAATATGTGTGGTTTGGAGCGCGATTGGTCCCAAGAAACGACGAGGCTTCTTGTAGGTTTGAGAACAATAACACTTTATGAATACATGTAAAATGCACACTAACGCACAAATTAAAGTGTAGAGACCCAAAGAAAAATAGAAAAACTACTTAATAGCAGTCTCTAATGACTTTCAATAAGAAGTCAGTCCTCATCAACTTAGGCTCACCCGTCGTACAGTCAAACGCTTGGTGATGCGAGGACGCGTGCGACACTGAAAGCTTCGAAGAGGTGAGCGGCGTCTGTTAAAGGCTGCACAAGAACGGGCGTCTTGCCTAACAAAGCGTCGGAGGAGGAGGACGTCAGCGGCCACGTCAAGGCCAAAGCTTCTACCCGTCAATCGTGTCGAAGAGCTTTGTCACTCGGGCTGGTCACCCGACAGCGTCCAACAACCAGTACCTTCTGCTCTTCTTTTAGGAGCGAAGCTCCTTACGCCACGGGCTGTGCGTTCCGTGTTTGTAGTATGTAGTAGTAGCCATCTCTCATTTACTCCTTAAAATGCCTGCTGTATGGCGCTACTTCTAAATGGCAAATGTATGATGAAAAGATGTGAGATGGCGGTGCTTCAGTGTTCACTAGATGAACAAACGGACAAACAGACAGATGGACAGACAGACTGATAGACAGACAGCCAAACGGATGTACGGATGACTTCTTCAACGGAACGGAGTTGCTTCTTCAACGGAACACAAGCTCAAGGGATGACGACAGCGTAATAGGTTCGCAAACCAATGATACGGTAAACATGTGGTCCCGTGCAGCCGCGATGGCGCGCTACTCGCTAGCGACCTACTTCTGCGGCAGATTCTTCAAAAAGGCTCGGTACCAATCACCTCAGAGTGCCGTTCAGTTCATGCGCCAATTGTTTTTTGTAGCACGCACTGTTTTCGGTAGCACGTGCGGGTATACGCAAGGCGTTGTTGATGGACGGTCGTTCAGCTGACGCCACCACGTTTTGCACAGCGGCAAAAAAACAACAACAAGGTAGCAAACATTTCGCAGTTCCTATTTTTTAGGAGAGTGCTCTGGTGCGATATACATTTGGCGATCAAGAGTTCATCAAGTGAAGTGGCATGGGGAGTGCGTTCATGCGTCAAATCTTTTCCTATTTGAGTTCACGGGTTGACCATCCTCCCGCAACTACCTTCGATTTCACGATGGGCCACATATAGCCCATGGGCATCGTGAACCAGGTTGTTTAACTCTACACGTGCACCCCACCTTCGAGAAAACATATCTCTTTTTGCGAAAACGCAACTAAGGCTTCCTGAAGCTCTCGTCTCCCCCTCTCTACATACCAGCTTATGACTTTGCACTCTTCGAACGAACGTTGACATGCGCAGTCAGCAACATGCTCAGCTTAGGTGCTCCCCGTAAATTTCAGACGTACGTACGAGCGTATGCAGGACAGTGAGTTCACATAAACAACATCCTTGCTCGCCACAAACAACCTTTTGAGCTTTTTCAGAAGCGTTTGTTGGGGGGCTAGTAGGTAATGCATGCTTTAAAAGATATAACTCCGCAAAACACGAGACAACACAACATCGTCCTGTTCTCTTCGTTTCTTGTGTCTCCTCTTTAGCACAGTCACAATTTTTTTTCAAGTGTGCTTCTTGGGGCAAATTTTTCGAGCAGGCAGACTGCAATTCAGCCCTCGTCAAAGGCTGCTTAGCTTGTTGCGCCTCTAGCTAACGCCATGAATGTCACGGACGACTGCCGTTTTCTCTTCTATCGAAGCGGCGCACTTCGGTACTGCGTCAAAAGCTCCTAGGTTATGCTGCAATAGAGCGTATCCGGATAACTTACCAGGCGCAGATGACCTGTGAAGGGATGTGCTAAACAAACTCTTGAGGGCAGACGTAGCCACTCACCGCTTGACAAGCTTTGAACGTGCTGGTCTCAAGTGAGGTGCATATTTCGAGCGCTAATGATTTGCACTCAAATTTGTATTTGGATTTCTAGGGGTACTTCTTCTATGAGTATGATGTCCCCTCGTTTTCTGCAAAAACTCGAAGAATGTCGTCGGCACCATATTTATGTCTTTTAGCACTTTTTGAATAAGAAGATAGCGGTCGACAAACTTAGATACCTTTTGCAGTGTACTGCGTTTCAAAGACACGTGTAAATGTTCTTCTTGTAACTTTTTATCCTGTCTAGACACGGTACCTTACGTTCAGCACAAATTGAACTTTCCCGTGCTTTCTGTCACACCCAGCAACGTCCATACAACCTCTGAAGCAAACCAGTGAACTATGGCACCTTCATTGAGCGTTGTAGTAAGCCCCTTTTTAAAGAAAATAAATATAAGTCCTCGGCCGCATGCTAGGCTCAGCTCAAACAGGCCATCCCGAAAGTAAACTCTATATTTCATAAGTTTTCTCGCCAGTTCATTTGTGTGAATTCAAGTGTATACCATGGCGAATACTTCTTGAACGAAGTTTTCCTATACATTGTCATCATCCCAAATTTACATTTATCTGTTCTGAATGCATCGCAACTACAAATTAACTGAGGTGTACTTAAGCGGAAAGCTTAATAGGATACGCTTTGTAATTCCAAGTGATATTTTAGATAGACTTTCGCCTTAGGAACTTTAGTAGTAATCCGTTTACGCACGTCACTTGAAAGAAGAAAGACAGGGCAGCGGCGTAAGGAATTCACTCAACACATACATTTAGTTGATCTTCTGAACATACTGGAGTTTTGAAAGACGTGAACCTCTGGGATATCCTTTGAGATTGTATAGCGTAACCAGCTTGGCGCAGCAACAGCCCCAAAGGCCGAGAATGCGTAATTTGTTGTAAAATTTTGTTTTATTCACGTCAAACACCGCTATGCTTGGTGGTTCCAATTTGTGCATTTATAGGTGAGATGAGTGTACTAATGGCAGTGCTCTCCAAGTCAGGTTTCTCAGACCCCTGGAGTTCTATAGGCTTTATCTAGTAGCCATGAGAACCGCAAGTCTCGCGATTCTTTCAGCCTCATTGCTTTTGCGAGAGCCTTTCTCCGCGCCTCTGAGACCCCAAAAAAGCGCCAGTATGTGCAAGTTCGTAGTCAGCGCCATGTTTGTGTCTTCTCGTGTGCGTCTTGTTCCAGCGCTAATTCTTCTTTCAAAATCAGTATGTACCAACCAGCTCACTTGCAGACACTAATATTAATCAACACGTGCGAATGTACAGGCGCCGTGGACAACACAACATTATGAAAGGGGCAGCGCCAAAGGCAATAATGTGTCTGGTGCGTCCACAGCACAGCTATTTATATCTGAATTGAAATTCACAGCGCAAAAACAAAACGCGCTCAGCAAAGTAAGCCCAGCGAACAACTATCACTTAACAGCTCGTGGTTTTTCTGCTGCAGCCAACCATGGATCCTGCATATACACCTCCTGATTACGAGGTTTCGTTACAGCGGATGCTTCTCTGAAATGCTGTGATATGCCATTCACGAAATTTCTGGATGTTATCTTAACTAAACAACAGTTTTTGTAGGAAAGCCACAGTTCTGGAAACTCACACAAGCATAGGTAAAAGGCAAGTTATCGCACTGCACTTTGGAGACACGCAATGAAAACAAATCAGCAAAACACAACACTGTACAGAAGTTTGAGCTTAGCTTATTGTGCAACGGTATTTAGCGAGGTAACAATAATGTTCTGCTGCCGCGCTCAAAGTCGTCGGTGACATTCAGGTAAGTTGCCGACACAACAGTTGCTAAGAGGAGTGCTAATGCATTCACAAAACCATTAGACTTCTTGATCATATCCTAACACAGCGCACGGCTACGCGGACACAAGAGAAGAAAAGACAAACCACAGCAATGACTCGCAACTGTGTTTTGATTTGAAAAACGTGAACTAAAAAGAACACTTCAATCGTCACACCCATGTGACCACACTAAGGTAACGTAGTCGTGCGCTGTGTTAAGAAATGTTCAAATATTATCACCAACTGACCCTGCTTTCAGTCCGCCTGTCATGAGACAAGTTTGTACACAATTCCAGCATAAGATGTCATTTTGAAGGCAAACTTTTTCATATCTTGTATATGTATTTTTTGTGAAGGGAATAAAGTGCTAGGATTCAAACAGCATACAGAAACCGATATTGAGTATAAGCAATATCTTTACACCTATTCCGCAAGAAGCTTCTTTTTGCTTTGCGATGGCTTTTAAGCAGATGCTAACCTCGGCACTGAAGGTTGCAAACACGGACACCTGTGTGGATTACAAAAAATAAAGAAAAATGTATGAAATAAAGGCTCCGGAGGCCACGTTTTTGAGGGCCTGGATAAAGAAATACCAGTATTATAGAAACATGGATCCCACAAATAAGTAAATTGTGAATTTATATGAAGCAAAGACCACTGTAGCGCTGCAGAGTTTCTTGACTTGTCACACCCATTTCGCTCACCACCAATTTCTCCGCAATTGAAGTTTCAGCGTTGTTTATTTTGCTCGCCTACTTTTGGAGCCTGCATACATACCGGTCGCACGGGGTACTTAGCGTACCGCCAAATCCACCAGTGTAGAGGAAGCGTATCCTGCCAGAAATAGTGTTCAAGTCGCAGCGGGAAGAAACGGTCTCGACCGAGGGCATCGCGCGTGTCGCCAGGCGACACGCCGACCTTCATTAGGCAGCGGCCCAGCTCGGCGTCCTCGCTGCCCGCCCCGTCAGATCGACACTTGCCCTGCATCATGCCTTGCTCGACAAGGCGCAGTAGTGCCCCGCGGCTCAGCACGTAGCCGGAGCCACCACTCGTGTATCCATTGGGTATGTGCATGCGGAACGGATAGCCAAAGTAGAGCGCGCGAGTTGGGTCCTTGTCCAACAAGAAGTACCTGGAATGGCAAGTTTTCCCTTAAGCAGGAAGTTTTGTTCGTTTAGAGCGACATTGTCTGTAAATACCAAGGTTTGAACTTGCAAAAAAAAACCCACGAAAGGTTCTGCGCAGCCTTCTGGAGATCACGTGAAGAGACCCCACGCACTCTAGTGCACCAGTGATAACCAAATCCTATGTACTATCAATGCCACTGATCAAAAATGAATAAAGACGAGACAACGATTTCAGACTACAGTTCACAAAAAAGTCACAGCTTTGTCGCAAAGGCGAAGTATTGAACGCGATAGCAATTTATTGGAAGGTCACGCGCAGAATGGGGAGCAGGTCGAAACGTGCCCCACGTTTCTCACGCACCAATGATGCACGAAACGAACTCACAGGTACGCAGATGAACGCAAATAAGCGTCTCAGTTCGGTGTGTCTGAAAAGCGCGCCCTTTTCGTAAACGAAGGCTGTGCAACTTTGAAGTAACTTTTTTGCATCCCGTACTTACAACAGAATCGTTCTAGTCAAACCCGACGCCAGCCAAGACGTATGATTCTCTCCACTTGGAGATAAGGTCGCTCGAGGGATCGTCAAATTAACTCCACTTTCCTCCTCTCCACGGGTCAAAGTACGCGTGAGAGATGAGACCCGCCGCAGCCACCGCGCGCTCATAGAGCCATCTTGCCGATAATGCTGAAAACTGAATAGCCCCCCCCCCCCCCCTAAGATGCCCGCCAACAGCTGTAAGTGCTAGATATATATAGCTTGCCGTTTGAATGTAGAAGAAAGTATCTATCGGTGGCTGAGTAATTAATTAACGCCTAACATTAATGATGTGGAGGTTCTACGTTCGATTCCGCGCAATGGAGTCTTTTTTTTCTGAAATTTGTTTCTTTTTGCGTTTTCATATATATATATATATATATATATATATATATATATATATATAAGAAGCATGACATTGACGCCGACAGCAAAAGCAAACCGAGAGAGAGGGCCCATATAATTGCTATCGCAATAATATACTGGGCAGTGGGTTGAGGGAGCGCCCGCGAGTGATCATTCTCAAGTAGGTGGCACAGATAATGTACACACAGCGCCAGCGCCACGTGTACTGCATGAAGTCGCGGCAATGAGCTTCTTCGATTTGCGCTTCGGCTTAGAAGTTACTACGTTATATAAAGCCAACATTACGTGATCCATAAGTCCTAAGTGGGCTCGCATTGACGGCGCAATGTTCGCTTGAAATGCTGACCACATCCGCATTGGTATCTGCCGCACAACGAGTAATTTACTGGAACGCACGCGTATCAAACACACCATCATTTGAAGAAAAAAAAAACGAATGGTGGGCATGGTGTAAACCACCACCCACCATTATCGCGGATTGATGTAGTGGGTGAATGCTGGAAAAGCGTCCACCGTGCACATGGGGTATGTTGCAGTGCCAGCAACGCTTCAGCGCGAAATGGCATCAGCATCACCGTTAAGAGTTGCCACAAAAAATAAAAAGAATTGTATAAAAAATGACGTAAAAAGCACCCGTATAACACCAAAAGCCATCGTGTAGATTTGAACGTGCAACCTGTGGATTCTCAATCCAAGACACTAGGCACTGCGCCATGCCAATCTTTTTTTCTTTACTACAGCATGTAACATTCAAACAACAGAAAACGCACTATGACTAAGATTCTAGCTCAATGCCATGGCTTCAAAGCAGATGAGCCATTTGCCACACATGCTTAAAATGGTTTCATTTGACATAATTTATCCATAACATATAGCAACTCATCATTGCAGCAAAGTTTTGCAAAAACTTCTCGCAACTTACCCATATGTTTAATAAAATAAATAAGTACTGGCCGCGCGTCTATATCACATTGTCAGACTGCCATGTGGCCCAGCCAAATGCTGTGTAAGCCAAGGAGAAAGAACAAATTGTATTTTAGTAGGCCAGGTTCTATTGCTAAAATCAAATTCCATGTGAAGTGAGAGGTATATATTTCTTAGGTGTTCTCTGTAGAACATCACAAAACAAAAATGCGTCCCAACAATTGATAAAAACATGCTCTACCGACTCACACTTTCGGGACAAAAAGCAGTCGGATTCCCACGGTAAAAAAGTGCCTTTTTGTTCTAACCACGTTTTAACCGGCAGTGTATTCCTGTGCAGCTTGAAAAAGAATGTTTTACCTCCAGCTGGTACGATAATCTTTTCACCTCTTTACAAAACGCGCTCTTTGGCTTCCACTAGACATAGAACGATACAAAGGAACAGAAAAATTGTTTCAATCAAATCTCTCGACAAACGCTCCCGAGTGACATTAGATAAATACTTCTAACTAAATCTAGCACTAAGAAATCAAAAAGCTGCAACACCTTCTCGAAGAAAGCTACTGATACCATAACGTAATTCATCAATCGAGGTAAGAATAAAGTTCGGCATAGCCGATGCTAGCCTGACTTGAAGGAATGTCCGTAAAAAACAGATCTCGTTGATCTTGTAGAAATAGAAACGGGAAAAATTGATACAACCTGCCGTATAAATAAGTGTGGCAAGGCTAAGCCGCCTGTTTTAGTCTTCAGAAGAGGTTGTTTCGGCTTGTTCGTTGATGCTGGGATCGCCACATGAAAACAGCAAGAAACTTATGAATCTTCTGAATAGTGATCCTGGAACACGAGAGTACTTGCAGCAAATAAACCAGCCGCGATACTAAGAAGACGTTGCATGTTATCGCGCGAGCGAAGACGGGCAGATCACGGCCTACCCATTTCTCTGTTAGAACAGATAGCCCTTTGGTTTTGTAGGCCCACAGATCATTGTTGTTCTACTATTGGTCTAGCAGAACACCGAATTATGTGTTAGGCTTGCTTGATCATTTGATTCGTTCATACACCGCTGGGAACGTTTCCCTATTTCAATGCCACAGCCAAGCACATTTGTCTATGTTTACAATGCTAGTAGTAGCATCGCAATACCCTTGTACAATGCCCATGGAGGTGGGTATGCTCCTCTGATAGGTACAAAATATTGCAACATTATCAGCATTTGCCAATATCTTCACCTCACCCGCGCCTAAATGAAAAGCCTGTATGCTTTAATTTTTTGTAATAGCCACGCACAGAGGTTCTAGGTACAAAGCAAATAATAAAGGCGAAAGTGGGCATCTTAGCCTTAGATAGGAACGTACTTTAATAATTCTTGTTGATTCGCGGTTCACTAATATCACAGAGCCAACGCCAACATGTTCTAACAATTTAAACAAAATGCTATGACAAACTACATCAAAAGCTTTCGCTAGATCGATTTGAAACATTGCAAGTCTTCTGAAGTCAGCGTCTCAGCACTTCAATATGCTTCGTGTTGCATGAATGTTCGTAAAAATTGATCTTCCTTTTATTCCACAGGTTTTGTGTGGGCCTACCAGGGTACATATGAATGTTTGCAACCGCATTACCAGAACTTTAATTAGTATTTTGTAGTCCACAATCGTCAATGTTATCGGCCTATAGCCTGACACATACTTCTGTTTTACAGGATGTTTACTTTTCAGGATCAGAACAGTGTGTGCTTTCTTGAATGAAGGCAGTAGGCTACACCGGTTAAAAGATTCAGCGAAAACCTTTTGTTTAATAGTGGCTAACTCTGCCTTGAAAGCCTCGTAGAATATTGCCGTTATCTCGTCGGGTCCAGGAACTTTCCCGTTATGCAATTGGTCTATAACCATTTCTGTTTCTGCCGCAGTTATATCAACGGATATACCTTCTGTATCTTGGCGATCTAGCGTCGGCAAAAAGCTAGAAAAATCTTTTTCAAGAGTGGCTTCTTTAGGCATACGATTGGAAAATAATTTGCGATAATATTCTGTAACTGCATTCTTAATAGCTTCTGGTTTAGTCGTTCACTGACCATTATCAATTTTTGTGATGTCTTTATCACGCGCGTACATTTTTTCATATCAAGAAATCACTGATTAGGCATTTCATCAGCGAGTGAACTGTCTGCTCGCGCCCTTAAAACCGCACCTTTGAATTTAGTGACGTCAATGGCCTCAGTTTGTTTCAATTATCTCTAATAACTTCGTCGTAAAACCAGGGTTTTTTGTTTATGCCTTGCTGTATTCCACAAGTAACTTCTTCAAACTATTCTCTTCTACTCGTATCTTGTACCGTATCTTTGCAGCCTTTTTCGTGGTGCATATTTTCACAGCAGATATAAACGATTCCCAATTTTCCGACGAGTTACTGAATGCAAGGGTGCTAAGTTTGTGTAATTCTTTTTGATACAACTGAAATATTTAGCATCACTAAGTAGCATCTACCTTCCAAAGGTCCCATATTAGTGCACATTTAGGAGCTTCTTTTTGGCCTAAGGAAACTATAACAAGTGAGTGATCGCTGAATGAGACTTGTTCAACACCATAATCATCACAAACGTTTGCCAGCTCTAATACCACGTAAGCTCTGTCCAATCTTGCGTGGCCACATCCCTGAAAATTGATATAATTACGGTGCAATTCGTCTTTAGCAAAGAAAGCAACGCCCTGAAGATAATACTTGTCAATACTTTCTTCTAGGTAGTTAGGTAACTAGCAGTGTCATCTTTTTTACCTAACCAGCTAGATCGATCATCTGCACTGAACACACAGTTAAAATCATCAAGAAGAACGAGTAGCCAACTAGTTTCAAAATAAAGACAGAGTTCTTGGAAAAAAAAAGATAAGCGATCACGAGGATCTGTTGGAGTGTACACGCAAATTATTCTGAATTTCGCATCTTCATAGGTAAAATCACACAAAATAAACCTTCCGTACAAAGAGGTAAGCAGTGTTTCCTCAACAACTCCTAAACATTTGTTAATTCATATAGCACACCCTGCAGAAGTACCTATTGCATGGCTAACACGCACGTTATAACGCGTGTTGAAAAGAGCAACAAAATGTTCGGTTCCACTTTCGCTTCTATCTTTTGTCTTTTGGACTGCAAGTATGTCCAAGGTTTTTTCTTCAATGAGATGCCTAACCTGACACTGTTTACGCCTTGCAGACAATCCACGCACGTTAAGCGTGGCTACGCGAATCAGCGCAGTCAGATGCATCGATTTCAACACATGTAAACAGATTTACATGATTATCTCAACACCACCAGTGCGCGTCCAGGCTTAAGGCCAGAACGCTCACTTTCTGTTCCGTTCACCGTGCGCAGGTGACCAGGACGCCAATCGAGACTTTGGGGATGTATTGCCCTTTTGCCTACCGGCCTTGGGCGATGGACGCTCCCGGTGTTGCTGCTTGCAGTCGGATGCCCTCTCGCTTGCCAAGGTAGCGTCCGTTCTCTGACGCTTCGTCGGCGTGGCACTATCCTCCAACAGGTCACAGACACGGTGCTCACCCCATTCGTGTTGCTCCGCCGCGTTCTGCTCTTCAGTCGTCTTCTAGTCGGTGACATCAGGCTCTGTCGGCGATCTTACAGAGCACTCAGGTTGTCCGCTTGGTCCACGTTGTGGACAACCGTCTTCCGTCATTGGCGCTGCAGCCTCTGCCTCGTCAGCGTCCGTAATGTTCTCGTGGCTGTCGTCCACAGCAGGAGACGCATCGATAACGCTGGCGTACGTTATAGCACAGTCCTCCCTGATGTGTCCAAAAGAATGAAACCCTGTGCAGCGCGGCGTCTAACAATCACGTCTGATATGCCCACGCCTTCGGCACCTCAGGCAAACTGGTGCTCGTCTAGACTCAACGAAAAATACAGAACCGTTGTAAAACTTGAACAGATGTGGTAGTTCCTCCGCTGTCACGCCTTCTTTGAGGACCATCCCTACAACTCGCAAAGTCAATTCTGCGAACTCAAATCCAGGAACATGCCACTCGTCAAGACGCACGTCCTTCATTTCACCAAACTCACTGAGAGTCTTTCGAACAGCCTCTCCTGGGATGCGGAAAGGCACCCAGTGAAACTTCAGCGTAATTTCCTGCTTACAAGGATCAATGATTCCACAATATCCACTTTTCACACGTAATCCACTTTTGCCAACTGCAGTGTCACTTGCCTGTCGCGTGCGACACTTGACAAGCCAGACATGATTCATCTGGAACACACCTATACCACTGACAGCCTTAAGCATGCCCGCTTTTTCAAGGGGTTCTCGAAAATATATTTGATAGGGCCTCTTTCAAGGATCTCCGTGGAGAAAAAAAAATTGGCAGATCCCACGTTCAGTACGAATTGATAATATGCAAAGCACGAATGAGAAATATTGATATGTCACTTTAAAATCAGCACAACGTTACGAGATGGAGGTAAATGATGTCGTACATGAATTCAGTGTCATGATTATTATGTTTGAATTTTTCCTACACCTTTGTCATCTATTCACGTCACGTAATACCAAATTTTTTATATGTGGAGATAGCGAAATGGCCGCGAGCACGTTGTGAGCGGAGTATGTTGTCATGTTCTTACAAGACGCGCGTGTCAGGATTATCATGTTTGCACCAATCATATATTTTTACATCTCTTTACGTCACGTAACACCACATTTGGTATATGCGGAGCTAGAAAAACGAACGCGAGCCTCTGATGAAGGGCCCAATATACTTCAATGTACCGTTGACGCGCGCGCACACTGGGCACAGTGACACTACGTTAGCAAAATGCGTTACCCAGAAAACACTACGTCCCCCTCTTTCAGTGACGGAGAAACGCCGGACGCACTGAAACGAGCATGCGTCAAAACAACGCAGCGTGGCGCGCGCCTGCGAGTATATGGCAGGACCGGGACCTGGCGTGGCAACGCCGGCGTCACGCGACGAAATGAACGCCAGCGAGCACGCGCACCGCGTCACGTCGAAATGTAATGGCGCCTTGACTATGGCATGTGGTCATGTTGTATCATGACACGCATCTCATGACTAGCATGCTTTCACCAGTATGTACGTAATACCAATTTTGGCATATGCGAATCTAGCGAAACGGCCGCGAGCGCATCACGAGCGTAGCTTGTAGTCATGTTGTTACATGACACGCCTCTCATGTTTATGGGGAGACGCGGGCGCTTCGCGAAGTGATCGGACGCGACGCTCATCGGCTCCGTCGATTTTCGGCTGAAACCGTGCTTTTTTCAATGTGGCTGCTCTAAAACTTGTGTGACTGCATCTGCCAAATCAGCAAGATCCTGGAGACACCGATCTTACCCAGGTACGCCCAATGTTTGGCCACTTCGAGCAACTTTGCATCACAACGTAGCGAACGAGCTAAGCCTCACGGCTGCGGCTCCGCCGCTGCTGGATGCGGAGACGCCGCTCGGTCAACTCCTCAACATGGCGCTGCCTGAACAACGTGGCTACGACCCTACGACTCTCTCGTGGTCGTATATCCCGACAAATCCATCAGACGACGGCCCATCCACCGTTTCGGCGGAGCGAGCTGACCTTTTTCAACTCGTCGAGGGTCGGCGTCGCCGCCGAAGAAACGTGGAAGGAGCGTCTGCACTGAAAACTCCTCTCAACAATTCAGCCACTGGAGACGCTCGCGCTCCATCTCCTAAAGCTCCACAAAAGACTTCACCAGTCTCCAAGTGAACGCCGAAAGCAACGGTCAGGATGAATCCTGGCGACTACGTGATCGTGCTCAAGCCACGCATCACAGTAGCCCTCAAGGCAGCGTTTCAACAAGGTGAGCTCGGCGCTGCCATTTCCCAACTCATCATGCACTGGGGCACCAGGCGGATATCTGTCCCAACCCGGTCACCGAAAGATGCAGCCTTTGTGGCCAAAACGTGGGCGCTGGTCCTGAGGGGATGGCCCCCCACGAATGCAACCCAACGTGCATAGTTTGCGGGGGTCCGCACCTCACCAGCTCCCGCGAATGCACTGAAAAATTCATCAGGCTTCAGCAACCAGGGTCCAGGACATCGGGGACCCCAACAAAACCAAAGCGCCGGTCAACTGGCAAAGCGCCAATTCCTGGCAAAGCAGCAACGGCAACGCTACCACCTGGCGCGGCGGAATCTCCAGCTTTCGGCGCTCCATCTAGCAACGCTGCACGCAACCAACCCAAGGTAGGCACTTGGGTGGAGGTCGCCTCCTCTCTCTCCTCTCCACATTCTACTGCCACAAGCACTACCGAAACACAAAAACTCAGGCATGAGCTCGCACTTTTGCGATCTCAGAATGAAAAACTAGCCAGCGAACTTGACTCGCTCAGAACCAATCTCACTACTAAGCCCTCGTTGAGCGACGAAGAGGAAAATATAACAGACAGGGAGATTCCTACTACTGTAGAGAGTCGCGTCGCGGCCCTGGAGACCCAGGTGAATGCAATAGAAACACAATTGGCCGACCTCCCCAAAATTATCCACGACACCATCGCGCGTCATATGGAGACTGTCATCGCACAGGTGACGCAAACAGTAACTCACATTATCCAAAAGTGAATACAAGACAATCCACGCGTCCTCAAGCGCGTAGGGCCAATTAGGGACGTTAATCGCCCCTCAAAATTTAACAGAGTGACTCCAGATGAGTCGGACTTTTCTGAAGACTCCAGTACGTCAGCACAGGGTGCTAGTGAACTCAGTAATTTTAACAACACAACCCCACCCTCTATCTCCGAACATGGCCTCCAAACCTAGGTCGCGAGCCAGAGCAACTCAGCCGTTGTTACTAACACAGTGGAACTGCGGAGGTCTCAAGAACCACAAGAAGCGGGCTCATTTCCGCCTCTATCTTGAGACCTTTGAGTTTCTCGTTGCCGTGGTTGCCCTTCAGGAATCCAGCACGGACGTCAAACTCACAAATTACACTTCATTTCAACACAAACCGGAGACATGTATACTTGTTCACAAGCAATATACCGCCCAGGAGGTCACACTCCCCACAACACCGCCTTTCCCATACACGATGGTGACGGTGCTGCCTATAAGGCGATATGACCCACCTCTTCATATTTTAAACATTTACTGTCCCCCAAAGCTTAAGAACGTCACGGTCAGCGCAACTTTCACACAAGCTATGCAGGTGGCAGGACGGGACCCCCTCCTGATCGTCGGCGACTTCAATGCCCCAAGCAGGTTATGGGGTTACCCACGAGAGGACACGCGTGGAAGGAAGCTTGCGGAACTTCTTTCTACACTTGGACTCACCCTCCACACTGATCCCGCCAGCCCAACACGTGTAGGCAACTCTGTTCAACGAGATACTTGCCCGGACCTCACAATTACACGCAACATACGCCATGCCGACTGGCTGAACACACAGGACACTCTCGGTAGTGATCATTGTGTATTAAACACAACCGTGTACATGCGTCCCTTAAAACGCCCACTTACACAAGCTCGTATCCCAGACTGGACAACTTTCCGCACCACTCTACCTATTGTAGACCCTCTCCAGTCGGGATACAACACCTGGTCTAAATCACTGACGTCTACACTGAAACAACACGAACAGCTGATACAGCTCACGGAAACTCAAACGGACGTAGACAACCACCTCCTCCATCTTTGGCAGGGCCGCCGCAGCCTCACCAAACGATGGAAAAAACAGGAACATAACAGACGCCTCAAGAAACGCATCCCAGAACTCACGGAGCAAGCTGCGGAATACGCTGCTCAGCTAGCCGACACTAACTGGGTGGACAGGTGCAACACGGCTGCACGCCAGATGTCTCGTCGCAACACGTGGCGCCTGTTTCGCGCTCTCATCGATCCAACACATACACGCACGGAAACTCAACATCACTTACATAAGGTCATGCACAACTACAGGAACGACAACACAGCTGCCAAACACGCTCAGGGACCGATACCTGTGCACCACCAAGGACCCCCGGACGACCGCATACTCCTACGCAGGCAAAAAGAACACGCAGTTGGACACCCTGTTCCAGCTCCACGACCTCCAGGCGGCCTTACGCAAGATGAAGCGTGGCACTGCACCAGGGCGTGACCAGGTTACGGTCAAACTGTTGGCCAATCTTCCCGACGCAGCCTACGCCACGCTCCTAAAATACATCGATAGCATTTGGGACGGAGAAACTCCTCTCCCTCTTGAATGGAAATCAGCTCTCATGACCTTCATCCCGAAGGCATGTAAACCTATTGAGGTGGAGAACCTTCGCCCCATCTCCCTCACGTCTTGTGTCGGCAAGCTGATGGAAACTATGGTGCGCGACAGACTCTCCGAGTTTCTAGAAACACAGCAGACTTTTGCGGACACCATGTTTGGATTCCGCCCTCAGAATTCAGCCCAGGATATACCTCTACAGCTCTACCATGACATATTAGATCCTGTTGAATGCCCCCACAATGACAAGGTAGTCCTGGCCTTGGATCTTAAAGGGGCATTCGACAACGTGAAGCATGAGGTAATCTTTGACCACATCAGTCAGGCCAACTGTGGCTATAAAACATTCAATTATGTTAGACAGTTTCTTACAGACCGACAAGCCTACATACGCATACAAGATGAGGAACATGGGCCTTACGTCATCGGCTCGAGGGGAACTCCTCAAGGCGCGGTCCTCTCTCCCCTCCTATTTAATATAGCCATGCTTCATCTTCCCCCCAAATTGGCTTCTTTACCAGGGATACATCACGCTCTTTACGCGGATGATATCACGATTTGGGCCACGCAAGGTAACCTGGGTCACATGGAGTCATGCCTGCAAGCAGCAGCGACTGTAGTCGACGACTACGCAACCTACTGCGGACTCCAGTGTGCCCCGGCTAAATCAGAATTTGTGCACGTACGTCCCTCCCCTCAGGACACAACTCAGCTCCATATCAGTCTTCCTCGGGACCGATCCGTGAGGCCAAGGAGATCCGCGTCCTTGGCCTCTTCATACACCACCAACGCAAGGCTGACACCACAATAGCCAAACTTCGCACGGTGGGAGACCAGGTGGGCCGTATAGTCCGCCGGGTCTCCAACAAGTGGGGCGGATTACGAAGCAGGGATGCAATGCGGCTTGCCCATGCTTTCGTAACGAGTAGAATACTCTACTTGACTCCCTACTTGCACCTACGCAAACACGAGGATGATCAACTCGAGGTCATCCACCGTAAAGTTATCAAGCGGGCTCTCGACCTCCCTATCACCACGTCCAACCAGAGACTTCTGGTCCTAGGCGTGCTGAATACCTACCGGGAACTTCGAGAAGCCCACCTCGTTAACCAATACACGCGCCTTGCACAGACCCATTCCGGTCGCCGCTTCTTGGACCAAATACACATCAAACACGATTACTATATTGAGGAAAGGGTGAAAGTGCCAGAACCTTGGAGACGCGCCCTCCGGGTCCGACCCCTTCCCCGCAACATGTCCAAAGAAAACCACAGTGGTCGCCGCCAGGCGCGCGCGCAAGCGTTGCAGCGACAGTTTGGTCAAGAGGAACATGTGTGCTACGTGGACGTTGCCGGCCCGCACCATGGGGGGTGGTATACTGCCGCAGTCATACACAACGCAAACACCGTAAACGGGCTCACTTTCAAAGCCTACAGCGCAACACACGCGGAGGAGATTGCCATCGCTCTGGCTCTCACCTATCCCTCTTCTAAACATATCATCACCGACTCACGAGGGGCCTGTCGGAACTATCAGCTAGGGTGGGCTTCACCGCTTGCTCAGCGCATACTGGAACCTAGCTGCCGATACGTTAATCCAAATCCGCGAAATCTGGTTTGGGCACCCGGTCACCAAGGACTCGGGGGTAACGAACAGGCCGATCAGGCCGTCCGCGCACTCTCTTCCCGGGCTATCTCCCTGTCTTTGGAAGCCTACTCGCAATCAGACCATTCGGCTCTTTCATTCAAAGATATTACCAATTACTACAAAGAGGAGAACCGGCGCTATCCAGACCCTTGTAAGGGACTGCATCGTGCTGACGAGCGCCTCCTTTTAAAATTGTTTACCAATACTGTACTGTGCCCGGCAGTGCTAAAACATTTCAATTCATCCTTTGATGGCACGTGCCAGTTCTGTGGTGAGGTGGCTGACACCTTTCACATCGTCTGGGCGTGCCAGTCTAATCCATCTATCCCCCCCAACCCCAATCCCACGAGAGAGGACTGGGAGGCGCCCTTGCTCGGCTGTCAAGACCTGAAGGCCCAACAGGCTCTGGTTCAACGGGCGCGGGTGGCGTTGCTTGCCAATGTAGCCCCGGAATAGGGGTTCCACCTAGTGCTGTGAGGGTAGGAGGCCAATAAGGCCCCAACCCAATCACCTCTCTGTAACCATTTAATGGTTATTAAATGTTTTCACCACCACCACCCTCATGTTTAGAAAGTTTGCACCAGTCACATACCCTTGTCAACCATTCACGTACTGTAATACCAAATTTGGTATATGTGACGCTAGCAAAACGGCCGCGAGTGCATCATGAGCGTGGCATGTGGTCAAGCTGTTACATGACACGCATAACATGATATTCATGTTAGGGTCTGACACTTGAGTTCGCCATGCAGTCATGACAAACCACACCAGTTTTGCAACATGCCATGTGAACGAAACCCCCACAAGAGCTGCAGGACTATGAAATGTAAATTGCCCCGCCGTGGTGGTCTAGTGGCTAAGGTACTCTGCTGCTAACCCGCAGTTCACGGGATTGAATCCCGGCTGCGACGGCTGCATTCCCGATCGAGACAGAATTCTTGTAGGCCCGTGTGCTCAGATTTCGGTGCACGTTAAATAACCCCAGGTGGTCAAAATTTCCGGAGCCCTCCACTACGGCGTGTCTCATATCATATGGTGGTTTTAAACGCCGCAAATCAATCAATGAAATAAAAGTTATTACATTCATGACATACATATCCTGATTTTCATGCTATGATTAGTCAAACACGTTCTTCATACAGTCATGTTATGCCATATCAAGTTTGGTAGTGATATGAACCCCGAAATGGCCAGGAGAGCTAGAAGTCGTAGGCGGCTAGATAGATAGATAGGTAGATAGATAAATAGATAGATAGATAAATAGATAGATAGATAGATAGATTAGATAGATAGACAGATAGATAGATAGATAGATAGATAGATAGATAGATAGATAGATAGATAGATAGATAGATAGATAGATAGATAGATAGATAGATACGCTCAAAATCGAAGTTCGCTAAGAAATACTTTGCATTTTCCTAAGCAGGCACAGTTTACCAGCGTACTGTCAAGTTCAAAATCTGTTTCTCGCTGTTTTAAAAGGGTTACGTCTGATCAGGCTTTATGAAGCCTCTAGTTTAATTCGATAGATACGCGCACATTTGAGTATTGAGTATGGCGATCTTTTTCGTGCAACGTATAGAGCGCAGTTGTGCCAGCACAGTGCTGCAACTTTATCGATTGCAATAACTACATAGCGGCTTCGCCAAAACGAATGCAATGCAATGGAAACATTATGTTATGACATTGGTTCAGCAAGCATGCAATTTGCCAAGTCAGTGTTCTCGCATAAGAGCTAGAGAAGTGCCGGCGAGTGCGACCAGCGGCTGTCGGTGAGGGGAGACGCACGTTCTCTGGAATTGCAAGAACCGAGTCGCATCGATGTTTGTCGCTATTTATGCAAATAAAAATGCTTCATTTAGGTTAGTTGATGCCATGGCTCTGTTGTATTGTCAATCTTACTCGTCGAAATCGTGTATGAACGTGGGGAACTTCATTCAACGTTTCTTATTACGAGCACCATGCGTGGTTCCTTAACCTCAAGAAACACGCACATAATCTATGAGGCTCACGACGCGGACGACAACAAAAATTGAGTGTTCAAACAGCGCGAGAATACGAAATTTATGAGACAAGGGCAGAAAAGCAAAGATGAACAAGAGCACTACGAAAATTTCTCTTGTTCAGCTCTAAGTGGCTCCATGAGTAGCGCTCCGTGCACGCTGTCGTCATTAAAATGGCAGAAAGCCCTCATTCGGGCAGTCCCAGGCCGTCTGCTGGCCGCCAGGTTCTCGAAAACAAACATGCATCCCAGCGTCTTCGGATCAGTACGCGGTGCTATTGGGTGGTCCATAAGAAAACCGAATGCGGCGCTGGTGTCCGAGGACGTTCGGAGCCGTCCCGGATGTATAAACGGTGGTGGTGAAAAACTTAATGCTTTTTAAGGCCAAAAAGTAAAATATTAATAAAAATAGAAAGCAGCGTTGTAGTTGGCGTTGAGGCTGCCGGTTGTGGCATCCTGGCAGTGCCTAGCCGCGACGTCGTCCGCCCTAGTCACCAGCCGAAGTTGCAGGTCCGGCCCAACATCTATGGTACTCTTTGAGTTCTGTAGCTCCGCCGCTGAAGGCAGTCGCGGGTTTCACCAGAGCAGTGAGGGGGTGCCGCAGTCGCGAGTAGAGCTGCTGGTGTTGCCCCTCCTCGCAGTTTGGCCGCGTGTGCGGATCTCGTCGCGTTTTTTAAAGACAATAGTCTTTCTTGGGGACCAAGCCTCGACGCAAAAATTTTGGTCTGTCTGTCTGCTTGTCCATCTTTCTGTCTGTCTGTCTGTAGATTTGTCTCTTTGTCAACTCCTCATAGCACCGGGTACTTGAAACGGCCGATTTCATTCGCAGCGCCCACCGATGTTGCTCAAGATTTAGCGTTCATACTTGTGCAGTTATCAATTATTAAGCAATCATTGCTCTTGTCTCGGACACCATAACAACACGTATATATACTGTGTGTGCATTTTTACTAGAAAATGCACACATAAGTAATTTTAGGGACCGTAGTGCTTATCATACTGCGCTAATCGTGCAACGCTAGCATGAAAAGACAAGTGTTTCCAACGCTTTACTAAAACGAGACGGTGGTGCCATCTTCACGTCGTCTTGCGTTCTACGCCTTATCACCTCTGAGACGGGCGCGCACACCCGTCTCAGAGCCATGTGCTACGTTTTCCAAAAAAACTGCCAGATGGCGCTCATGCCTCACGTGTGACGTGACTTGATGTGCTTGTTTGCCTCCGCTGCACGCTCGAGGCAATCTAACGCAGCGCCTCCAGTATTCCATCCACGAATTTTCTTGCGCGAAACATCAAATAATTGTTTTTTTTCACTCTCTCCACACGCAAGGCTATCGCCTTTCGGCAACATTTGTAGAATACATGCAGATACTAGACCAACTTTTTCCTCGCGGTGTTTTCACCGTGCGCGCACGGGGTCATCAACGACGAAATTGATTAACTGCCAATTGTAACAACCTGTCACTACCAACTACAGGGACGTCTAGGAGCTGCCAAGATTTACGATTGCATCTTGCTTAGTGCCCAGCTGCACCAGCTAGTAAGAAAACAGTCTAGAAAAGTGCCACTTTTTTGCACAATCATCCTAGCCGCAGCTGCTTGAGATGTTGGTGAGAGTTATTTCCCGCACCGAGAAACTTTTGATCAAGACATGCAAGGTGTGTGATGTGCATATTATGCAACATGACGTATAAAGAATTACAAGCATGTTATTGACGGCCAGGTTGACGAAATAGACCGCGGCAGTTAAGCATTACAAACTGAAGCCGTGCCGTGCCAATTTCCGAATCTTCCAAGCTCTTTGTCACGAACGATTAGGAAGCGGCGGCCGCCTAACAATATATAGGTCAGCTTACTGAACAAAGTCGTACTTGTTGCTACGCCACCAGCAAGAGGTTCCTGATTCGGAGCACACTGTCGATTTTGCACGAAGCTTCAGAAAAACGGGAGAATAGCGGATTTCTTGAGGAGGACACTGGTAAACTTCGGCTGGTTGTCTTTTACAATGTGGGAATTAAGGATGATGTTTACGCAATCCAAGGGGTGTCGTGATTCATGAGGACCTCACATACTTCATACATGCAAATGGAAGGCTGTTCAGCGCTGGGATGCAGGGAGTAACATAGTTTTGCATATTCAATTTGTCTATTTGCTTCCACATCTGGCACAGATAATATTTGGTGTACTGCATTTGCCAAGTTGACGAAAAGTTTAAAGCAAAAGGCAACGTCTACACGATCAAAGAGAAAGGTGCCCGTGGCAGCTTTCTTTTGTGACTTACTTTCGAATGTGCTAGATGCTCTATTAAGGGAAGTCTTGTTGGCTGTTCAAAGCATTCCAATCAGTGTACTGCTCAAGAATTCACTTTGATTTAACAGCTCATATGCACCTCGCACAAACCAAATGCTTGGAGAACAACAGTGCCGTTTGGGCACAAAAAGAGCGCAAGAAGGTGCAGCTAGTTTACGAACTTATTTTCAGGAAACCTACCGACAATTCTGTGCTGAAGTACATATGAGTAAAAGAAGTTCTACTATAGATTTTGAACCTCAAGTTTCTGTGTTTGCTTTTACTATGTAATGAGCTATTCTTTTCGCCCTGTTTGATTAAATTATAAAAATGGTTGCTTGGCGTTTTTAAATAGCCTGAGTCTGTAATATCGATCAGTACAGCGCAAGGTTTACAAAAACGTCACTTTTTTGATGTAGCACATATTATGTATGGGACTGTTCTCTTGACTAAATATTATTTCTGGGTTATTGAATGCACTGTAATTGCTGTAATGTTATATGTACGTCAGTTCTCAATTAATTTGTGATGCGTTTTCCTGAAGCAGAAAAAAACAGACAATGAAAAGCACTGTTTCAATCATATCACTAAATTAACTAGTCGCCAAATTCACATGTTACGTAACCCCGAGTGCTACAAATTCAAAATTCGTATTTTTTAGCTGGCTGAGTTGCAAACGACTAATGTGGTCTTGATGCAATGGACACTGCAAAAGCACAGGGCGAAGCGAGCACTTTGTCACTGCGCGAAACGAATGCCTGCTAAGTACTAACAGATGTTTTTTCTAGTTCGTGAGTCATACAACGCGCACGATTCAAAGCACGTGGCTTCTGTTAAATATCGAGAGTAAACAAGCACAATGTTCGCACAATTCTCACTCGGGTGCACGCAAAAGCTCAAGCGACATCCTTTGCGCTGGAAGACGACTCTCGCTCTCCTAGCGCAAGGCGCGGCTGTGGGGGCGGGTGCCGCGACTGGCCGCTTCCTCCCTAAGCGCGGCCCGAGAAGTTGCGGAACTTAAAAATTGCCTGTAAACGTTGGCCTGGCCTTGTGGTATACAAAGGAGCCTCCCACTGCTGTGGACTTCTGAGGTACCAAGAGGCAGGGGGCAAGTGTGCCGGACAGGAATAAAATATGTGTTCATAGTTGACGATAAGCGGCAGGCCGGCGAGCACGTTCCGAGTTGGAGAGGGTAAGACGCGTGGGAGTATGGAAGGTGCTTGTCTGAAGTTGGGGCAACAGGTGTTGTTAGTGCTGGGAAAGGGATCGGTGTGGTGGGTGGAGGTGAGGCGAGAGAGGTGGTAATGCAATGTGATGTCGTGGTCCGTGAGATGCGCGTCGCGCGTATTCTTTCTCGGTAGGGACGGTCTTTTTCCGTCAGTGGTGCTCTTCCGCTAGTTCCGAAGCTGTCGACTTTTCTTGGTGGTGTGCCCCTCTCCACCGTAGTCCTTCTCACCGTTCTTGTTACTGCGTCGTTTTCTCCACTATTTCAGCAGTCATGTACATACACACTCGTCAGGTTCTCAGTTGAGCGGTTAATATTTCAAGGCGTTGCTTTTATAAGCCCCGACTACAAGAATTTACTTTTTGTGCGGGTTCCTTCCGTGTCTAAGTTCAAGGCGGTGTTGAAGTTTATGGGATGGTACATCTTTTCGCAGTGTTCTACTAGAGCGTTTTGTGCAGCGTTTAAGCTATGTACGTCGTTTCAGTGTTTCTGTTCGCTTCGAGGAAATAGTGTGGTGTGACCTACATCGTGACGCCACTCATGGGATGCTGGGTACGTCGTTTACTGCAAAACAGCATTTCCTGCGCTTTTGCTATCACGCGTTTTTTGTTCACCACTCGTGGTTTTTATTAGTTATGTTGCTCGTTTTTTAAAGGTTGATTGATTGATATGTGGGGTCTAACGTCCCAAAATCACCACATGTATATGAGAGACGCCGTAGTGGAGGGCTCCAGGAATTTCGACCACCTCGGGTTCTTGAACGTGCACCCAAATCTGAGCACACGGGCCTACAATATTTTAGCCTCCTTCGGAAATGCAGCCGCCGCAGCCGGGATTCAATCCCGTGACCTGCGGGTCAGCAGCCGAGTACCTTAGTCACTAGACCACTGCGGCGGGGCTCATTTTTTAAAGAAACGCTATAGTTCGATAATCCCGACGACCTAACGGCAAGTAGATAGCACAGGCGTATAGCATGGTAAAATCGTCTCCTAACGGTGGGGCAGCTGACGCCTTGAGAGACAATGCAAGTGGTGTCACGAAAGCTAAGAAGCTATTACGTTATTAAACGCTGTAACCCCGCGAGATTTCGAAGATTTTTTATAAAACGAGTGAGTGAACTTCCACCAACGAGGGAAACTTGCAGCTGTATGGCAATATTACTCCTCTTTCACTTGCCTCCTCCCATGATAATACCCCCATTCCCCTCGCACATATAAACTCGGCAGCCTTCCAGCTGTGCGCCTGTTACCAGGGTTTTGGATTTAGCAGGACTCTTATTGCCTTTTCGTGCAGCTGCTTTCCGTGTATAAGAGCCAAGTTACGTCGTATATTTATGGCTCATGCTAGTGCAGTATTCTGCGAGATCACTGATAAATGCTCGAATTTCAACTTTCTCGAACTACCTGCGCCAAGATTGGTCACACCTAACATCACCTGTACGATTGCCAGCAAATGTAGGCCGAGCGTGCCAGCCCTGTCCGTCTGCATGTCATCGGTGCTTCTGGGTGTAGCGATACAAGAGTCCGAGCAATGAAAATGACTGCACAGTAGATATTTTACATTTGTAAACCTGAACAATTTATTTTTGCTTGCGTGCGATGTCCACAATAGGGGTGATGACAATGGAACCGACACGCTTGCTGCCAGCGCTCACAGACCGCCACTGAAAGTCACCGGGCGCTCTTTCCGGCACTTCGCCGACTCACAGATAAAACACAGGCTTGTCACTCGGTACACGTGGTGGAACATGATACGATACTTCATACTGACCACGATGTGATACTTTTGTCCACGTTCAATTTGGGTTGAAGCAATCGGCTTTGAAGTTGCAGCTGTCGGTTTACAGGTGAAAATCAGTACACCCTGACATGGCTGCTGCAGTAGCACATTGTCACTTGCCAAACAAGTGGCTTGCCATAAAAACACACATTTATCAAAAAAAGACGCGCGTACTTACCAATTGATAGAGCTGACACAGAATATCTGTGCATGTACCAACGTAAAAAAAGCAAAAAGCGGTTCTTGGACTCGGCTTTAAAGCCTGATAGTTCGGCTCAGATTGTCGGCAATTTCTTGTACTTCTTCTTTGCAGTGAATTCTGTAAGGTAATTGGTGTCGTAGCCTTAGCAGCATGTCGTGCGTGGACGTCACCATTTCCTATGTTATGAATGGGCGAGGTTCACGTGAAAATGAAAAGAAAACCATGCCTGTATTCAACTAGCGATCCCAGAAGCGGAACGAAGTGTTTTGAACACACAAGTGTTGTATGGCAGGGTGCACGACGGCTCCACCGATGTGTATCTGTTGGGGATATGACGTTTCAAAGTATACACTGAGGAATTGCAGGGAAAGAAAAAAACGAAAAAGAAAGGTTCTGTTGCGGAGCATCTGATAAACTGCCCTTCGATAAGTACTGCGCGGCGCTAGCCATTATGCCACTGAGCATAAATTGATAGAATTTATAACTGCAAGCCACCTATATTGTCACGGGGTCGTGACGTGGCCGAAGACAGGAGACTTCTTGTTGGGATTTAACTGTTTATTTGGGCGAATCTGTGCCCGGCAAACAGAGGGTCCAATTACAGCAGCAGTCTCGCACAGATAGCAGTCTCGGACTGATAGCGGCGAACGGAGCGTCGGCCTTCGATCAACTACTGACAAGCGGCGAAGCGCGTCGGCATTTATACTCCCGCCGTCGAATGTTCTAGCGCTATCGCTGGCGGCGGCGTACGTTCCAGAACAATCTGTACCATTCGCACAGTGGGCGTGATCTTATCGAAATGATCTATTACAGTCCGGAACCCTCTCGAAAACTGCAGGCGCGGTTTGCGCTGAGAATCGTATGGTGTTTTGGGACGATAACAAAAACTTGGGAAATGGAACGTGGCATTATACACTTTTCAACAGTTCTCTGACATCTGCACTTTCAGTGCACTTTCATCATAAGTAGGCAGTTGACGAGAGGGGCTTACGTTGGGCGCGCTTTAAAGATCACCGCCTCTCGCATTCGGCTTCACGCCCATTCGACGCAGTCTGGTCTCTCCTGCGTGCGCGCTTATCAGACTCGTAGTTCGGGAGATCACAAAAGTGTCGCTTGCTTGCTGCCACAGCCGTTTTTACAGAAGCAGCACTTTGTTCACACATGAAGAAGTAAGAATTGTGAGAGTTGACTGAGCTTGTCTTGTGTATACTTGTCTGTTCGTTTCGCGCGTCAGTCATTATGTTAGAACGGCACGCTTTAAGCATGGAACTGGCACAGTTGCTAGTCTGCTCTCGTCCTGTGTATGCTCATCTCGTGAATTTTTTCTGCTTCAGGCGCGCCCTTAGATTGCCTTGCTGCTTGGCGTTCTTCGCGCACAAGCAAAAAAACACAGCATATCTACGGAGTGAATGGTGATGAGTAAGGGGAAGCGTCCATCCGTGCTTCACTTCACCCATCTGTCTCTCACACTAGCGCCCCTTGCTGAGTAAGTCATACAACTAAGTGGTGTAATGAAGAAGATCAGTGCGGTTCCGGAAGGCAGAGGGCATGGCATTAAGTATGTAGTTATTGAGCCAGTACTAGACCTTGGAAGTCAACGGTAGTTCTGGCGAACAATCAAGACTGCTCAATACGTTTTCGCGCTGACTACCGGCGGCTGAAAAACATAACACGCAGAGATGTATACCCGTTACCTCGCATAAGCGATGCTCTCGATTGCTTCCAAGGAGCCAAGTTCTTCCCTTCATTAAACCTGCGCTATGTTTACTGGCAGGTCCTATAGTGGGGGCTAACGACCCACAAAACAGCTTTTGTTACTCCCGATGGCTTGTATGAATTTAATGTTTTGCCGTTCATGCTCTAAAATGCGCCTGACACGTTCGAGCGCAAGATTGATAAAATCCCCCATGGCTTGAAATGGCAGGAATGACTGCGCTACCTGGATGACATTGTAGTACTTACGCCTGACCTCTCGACGCATCTTAAACGCTTGGAAGTAGTCTTCACTACCTCCAGTCTGCTGGTGTGCAGCTGAATTTGAAGAAGTCTTGCCTTGGTGAACGAAAGTTTCTTATTTTAGGCCACGTCCTCTCCAGGTGCACCCTGCAAGTCCCAAGCTGCTTGTCGTTCTTCGCGTGACTTCCTTGCCCCCACCCCAACTGAACTTCGTGCGGTTGCCGAGTTCCCTGAAGCAACGCCATGAAAAGAAGTTCGGAGTTTTATTGCAAGTTGTTATTACTTTCTCTGTTTTATCCGCAAATTCGCATCCATCATAGCACCTTTAACTGAACTACTTGGCGGTGAGCTTGACTTCACGGGGTGATAATCATCATTTGACGATTCATTCATTCACCTTCGACGCCTTCTAACTTCACCTCTAATACTGCGACATTCTGACCTACTCGCCCCGACTGAAATGCACACGGACGCTAGAAGTGTTGGTCTCAGCGCTGTGCTTGCAAAGCGGAAACCTGGATTTCATGAGTACGTCATCTTTTATGCCAGCCAAGTGCTCACCAAAGCCGAAATCAACTACTCCGTGACCGAGAAGGAAAAGGACTGAAATGCTTAGCATTCATATGGGCTATAGACAAGTTTAGCGTCATCATCATCGCCATTCATCAACATCCTCTTTTTCTTAGCCGGCAAGCCTTTCATGCCTAGCTCGAGCTGAGCGAGCTACAGAACCAGTACATGCGCCTAGCTAAACGGGCGCTGGCAGACGCCGTCACTCCGCGTCAGCCCTAACAAATAAAGTAACGGGATTGGCACGCCACGTCGGCCAACTTTGAAGTCTTCTCACGTCTCTACCCTCACTCTCTACAAGTTTCGACTCTACCTTTACAGACGCCCATTTAGCGTGGTCACAGATCACCACACATTAGGCTGGCTTTCTTTCCTTAAAGATCCCCCCGGCCGACTTGCCCGCTGAGCGCCATGTCTGCAGGGGCATTCCTGCAGACATGGCGTCGTTTACCAGTGTGGACATAAACATTCTGATGTTGGCGTTGTGTCCTGGTCACCTTTTTCAGCTGACCATTCCTCCCCATCTACATTGTTCTATGACGTGTCATCACTATGTGTCACTGACATGCCTCTGGAGCAACAGAAGGCTCTTTTATAGATTTATTGTGCCGGCCTCTATCCCACCCAATCCTTCGACAACTGCAGAGGCGAATCCATCAATTTCGCATCCGATGGTTCGCTGTATCGTCGGAAATACCTCTCCGATGAGCGCAGATGGCTCTTTGTTATTCCCCGACACCTTCGGTCAGCTATATACGCATCATTTTATGGTAATTCCCACTGAGGACATGCGAGAGTACTGAAAACTTACACAAGCCTGCGCCACCACTACTATTTGCATGGAATATATGGCTTTCTTCACCGCTACCTGCATTCTTGTCTCGCTTGTCAACAGCGCAAAGATACCTTTCTTCGTTCACCTACTCCTTTGCAGCCTCTACCTTGTCCTTCCCGGCCTTTGAAATGTGTGGGCATTGATCTTTATGGATTGTTGGCCATACCTCCTGCTGGGAACCGCTATATATACATCGCAATCAATCATTTGACGTGCTACGCAGAAACTTCATCTCTTCCGTCTGCGTGGGAGAGTGACATTGGTTACTTTATTTTACACCACCTCGTTTTATGTCATGGCGCACCACGTGAACTGTTCAGCGACCGAGGGCGTGTATTTCTCTCCGAAGCCGCCAAATCACTTTTAAAGGAATTCTGCATCATTCACCGCACCACTACTGCATACCACCCTCAAGCTAATGGCCTGACAGTACCATTTAACCGAACACCAGGTGGCATGCTGGAAATCTACATCAATATATCTCACTCAAACTGGGTCTCCTTCTCACCTTTGTGACATTCACACGCAATACTGTGACTCAGACCACCACGGGAATCTTCCATTCTTTCTCATTTATGGACGCGAGCCATTCTGCATGCTTCACACAATTCTTTCGTACCGCCCAGACAAAACTGAGTCGATCACCCTTTCCGAAGCAGCTAAGTACGCGGAAGAGTGTCACCAGCTTGCTCGATTCCTCACCACTTCTGCTCAGCAACGCCAGAAACACCTCGACAGCTCGAAGGCTCCAGCGTCCTATATCTCTGGTTCACTTGTGTGCCTCAGGATCCCTTTCACCAACCCTGTTCAGTCATCAAAACTTCTCTCAAAGCTTTTACCGTGTAGTCCAGCATTTGTCACTAGTCAATCATATTGTTGAGCCGCTTGTGGCGTCTCCTGATCAACGACGCCTCTGACATGAGACTACGCATCTAGACTGGCTCAAGCCTTACTACGACCCTACGGTAGTTTCCTGTCCTTAAAGGGCCAGTAAACAGCTCCAACTTTATTTTTTACACCCTCCATAAAAGCCCGGCAGTTCGTAGTTTAAACCGCAGCGCTTACATTGTCTGAAGAGTACAGCACTGCGCACCGCGCAGAGCCTTTATTTCGAAAAACAATGCCCGCGCATCTTTCCTACGCCTGACGGACCCCCTTGCATGCGCAGTGATGTCAACTCGGCGATCGGCGACGTGACGTAGCACGCAGCTCGCCGATTGGTGTAAATAAGGTGTGAAAAAGCACTAGTGAAGTCAATGTCAGTTCCTGTTCCCACCCTTAGCTACAAAACTGCCTCTTCTTTCTTGGCACTGCGGTGAAAGAACCCGCCTCGCAGTTGTCGCGTGCACATGTACACTCCTCGCTCAACTACAGCGCCTGTGCGCACATATGAACGTATTTCGCTATTGACATGAGCAACATGGGTAAAAAGCATTGCTCTGTCGTCGGCTGCAAATCGAGCGACTGAACAGCGGAGAAGCATCGGAACCGGGTGCCTCATAATGGGGCCCTGCGTGCTGCATGGCTGAAGCGAATCAGCCATCTTGCGACGTACGTCGGAGACCTGATCGTTTCTGGTCGACACTTCCACCTGACGCTTATGCGGCTGACCCACGGCTGGTGCGGCTGACCCACGGCTGGTGCGGCAAACGGTAAAAAAACAACTACGCTTCGCAGGAAGCGGAAGTGCGTTGCGATTGATCTAGTTCACCGATGGCGTCAATCGCTGACGCGGTGTCACGTTGCTGAAGTGGGCAGAGCCACGACAATCAAATAAGGATGAAGAATGACCGCACAGTCAAAACACACTTCAAAGCTCGCTAAATAGCACACGCTCTCGCGCAGTCACGTCAACATTTAGTTGTCATTGTGTTTCGCAGGCGTTGATGAACCTGCTGTGCGACATTTATTGTTTGTCTAGAAACATTTCTTTTAGGTTTAAGGTCTGCAAGAGCCTTCAGAAAATCTCATGAGCATTGCGATGAAAATGCCTCACTGGTAAATGAACTGCCGTATGTGCCTTGCACATTATTAGCCAAAATAATGAAAAGGTGAGACGACCATACTAGCTATAAAATGAATGCACGCTGGCTGGCTTCATAGGTAAGTGGATTATCAGAATGCTTCGTATGACAAGCACAGAAAAACGTTTGGCAGGTTGCACCTTATTTTCGTTCAGTGGTCATGTGAAAATGAACAGTAAAGCAATACTTCCCGAGCATGGCAGTGCCAACGCAGCGCGTATATTTGACTTTCTCTATAGAACACGCACTGAAGGCGTACCACTCCCCTTAGGCTTTCCGCAGTCTTCGGCATTTGCCGATCAGTAGCACCAGTTGCACTGCTGCTAGAATCTGCCTGTTTTCCACTGTTCCATAAGGTCGATTAACAACTTCATCATCGCATTGCCAATTAGACGCCCTTATGACGTCAGCACTGGCTCTGAGGTGACGTGTTCTTGATTAGTGTTCGTGGATAGGTGCAGGAGGTCCACGGTGGTGCGGATAGAAGTAAGGCTTCAGATTCGGCTAGTTGGCAACCCATCAGCCAAAAACAGGGCAGTAGAGTAGAAGGAAAGGGTTTGAGACAGCGGCTCACTTCAAAATGACGACTTATTGAAGAGTTCGCATACGTAAACGCTGGCATACGACATCACGTGGATGCACAATAACGGCCGTGTAACAAGTGCTAAAAAAAGAGAATAAAAATGTATCTAATGTAACTAAGCACAAAACATGCAAAAACGGAAGGTTAAAGCATGAAAAAGAAGACGAAGGCGTGTACAACAGATTTCGCAGTCAAGATATGCCAGTGCTTCCGGAGTTAAGGCAACCGAGGGCTTGCTGACGATTCGCTTTCTTAGCACTGTGGTCAGTGCGGTTGCATTGCCGTGTTTGTCCTAACTTTGGTCCCGGCATTACGGGCAAATGATGAGACAGCAGTGAACATTAGGGCATCCATTATTGCCAAAAGTACCTGAGTCAGCACGTCTTCGTGAAAAATTTTGAAAAATAACTAACATTTGTTGTGGTTCTGCTGGCGTAATAAGAGCGTCATTTTGCTGTCAACTTCGTTACACGCATTATTAAGAGTATCGGTGGCCTAACTTTCTTTATGCTATGGCCATCGTGTCCAAGAAATTTCATCGCATCTTTTAGTTTCTTCAAGGCCACCCTGTGTGAGCTATTTTTGGGGATCTGAATAACGAGCGTCATTTGCTCACCTTAGGTTCTCGATCACCACGTATGTGTCGTCATCAGCCTTGTAGAACCAGTCGTAGTCGTTGATGTGGTTGTTGTACAACTCTACGAGCGACGCCTTGGTCTTTGCCCACAGGGCATTGCGGCGCTCGGCGACGCTCAAGTTCAGCACCACCGACGGCTGCAATTCGTCTTCGTGGCTGCGGCTTGTGCTCATGAACATCAGCCGGTTGCAGCGGCGACCCCACGTGGCGGCTACGTGACGCGCCTTGGTTTCCGTGTTGTTCGGGTTTGTCAGCACCCAGCACAGCACGCGGACTCGTCGGCGCAAGAGATCGCGCGACACCCAGTTGCTCCAAGACACTGCGTGGTATTTCAATGTTACCTAAAGACCTATATAGAGTACTCTGAATGGATGGCGCAAGTGGTGGTTGGAAGGACAAATATAGTGCAATGCAAGTGCTACTGAACAATGTCAGCAGCTGTCGATGAATTACAACAGGCAGCGGCGCAGATTTTGTACTACATCTAGAAATAACATACCCCACAAATTTTCCTTCACACAGTTTTTAAATGACCCTCTGTAACACTGGCATCAGACCTTTTTTTATAAAATGTTAGCAAAGGGTTACAGGTTACTGCCCTCTTGAGATAGTGCGACAGCTGTTGTCGCACTTCCTCAAGTACACTTCATGGGCCAATGGGACACATATGTAGCACTTTTTCTCGTAAACAATTGGTCATATTTGGTAAAATTCGCACCAAACAATTTCTAAACCCGCTATCTAGGAATTCTTCTCGTATGATTTTGTTTATCACGTGAGAAATTTTGATGGACCGCAACGGGTAAGATACAAGATACTTTGGTCACAACGCTGTACCGTGCGAAACATTAGTTGCTGACTGAATCCTCCTGCTAAGGATATTACTGGTGTCACTAAGCCACCTGAATGAAAGTAAGGACAGTGACATCATTTATTTTTTCGTCTGACTTCACCAATGATGACAGGCGATGAAGCGTGCGTGTCACTTTCGGTGAAGCAGACATACACGAAATAGAAAGCGAAGTATCGACCAAAACTACGTTCGCATGCTTGCTCATTTGCTTTTGGTTTTCGAGATTTCTGCCTTTTTAGATATATAAGAGCTATTAAACTTACTCTTATCCACTTGCAAGTGCCGCGTGCCACAATATGTGTAGCGTTACCAACACACATTTTGATGCAATATTTCAGCGTGTAACTACACTACCACCGGTACTGAGGTGTACCTTGTTTACCAAGTACTTTCCTATAAAACGATATTGCGGCGTACTTTCCGCTTTCTTCCTGCTGCTTAGAATCAAAGAGATCCTCAATGTATAGGATTACTGTTAGCAGAAGTGATTCCTCAGTTGCCTTATCTTGCATCCCATACATCACCAAGTGCTCTGAACAGGGGTTTTTTTTCGTTCTTCTGAATGCGATATCTCTTTTGTAAAGTATTGCCAAAACAATGTCTCTCTTTTATGTCTAGCCTTCATTATCGGCTTTATTTTTTCTGTTAATTCCAAACTCATATACGCTTGAGTTCACTATTCTGCAGAGAGGAATTTGGAAACAATTATGTCATTATGTAGGCACGTGTTGAATATACAGCAACAAATTTTCTGCTTACTGCGTGATAAAACGACCAAGCTTATTTGGCATCACAATAAAAAGCATAATTAGAGGCCATCTTAAAGACTTACAAGGAGATTAATCCCAGAAACATGGGTATTTAAAATTGTCAGTTTTAAATGCGAAACAATTCTTAGGGAACTTCGGCGACTTTGAGCGTATCTATCTATCTATCTATCTATCTATCTATCTATCTATCTATCTATCTATCTAGCCGCCTACGATTTTTAGCTCTCCTGTCTGTTTCGAATATGCTATCAATACCAAGCTTGGTATGGCAAAACATGGCTGTGTGAAGAAGATATTTGACTAGTCAGGACATAAAAATCTTGACATGTATGCCATGAATGTCATGATTTACATTTCATGGTCCTGCAGCTGTTGTGGTGGTTTCGTTCACATGGAACGTTGCGAAACTGGTATGATATGACATGATTGCATGGCGAACAGAAGCGACCGACCCTGATTGATTGATTGATTGATTGATTGATTTGTGGGGTTTAACGTCCCAAAACCACTATATGATTATGAGAGACGCCGTAGTGGAGGGCTCCGGAAATTTTGACCACCTGGGGTTCTTTAACGTGCGCCCAAATCTGAGCACACGGGCCTACAACATTTCCGCCTCCATCGGAAATGCAGCCGCCGCAGCCGGGAATCGAACCCGCGACCTGCGGGTCAGCAGCCGAGTACCTTAGCCACTAGACCACCGCGGCGGGGCAAGCGACCGACCCTAACATGAAAATCATGACATGCGTGCCATGTAACAACATGACTACATGCCACGCCATGCTCATGATGTGATTGTGGCCGTTTCGCTATCGTCACATGTACCAACTTTGGTATTACGGTTAGCGATAGGATGACGAATGTATGTGACTGGTGCAAACATGGTAATATTTAGATGCGTGTCATTAAACAACATGACTACATGCCACGCTCATGATGCGCTGGTGGCCGTTTCGCTAGCTTCACTTATACCAAATTTGGTGTTACGGGACGTGAATGGGTGGCGAAGGCGTAATACTGGTGCAGACATAATAAACATGAGATGCGTGTCATGTAACAACATGACCACATGCTCCGCTCATGATGCGCTCACGGCCGTTTCCCCAGCTGCACGTATACTAAATTTGGTGTCATGTGACGTGAGTAGATGACGAAAGCAAACTACACATCCAAACATAATTGTCATGACACGGAAGCTACGTAGGGCATAATTTACCTTTTCTTCGTAACGTTGTGCTGATATTAAAGTGACATATCAATCTTTCTTATTCGTGCTTTGCATATCATCGCTTCCCACTTTACGTGGGATGTGGCAATTTTTTGTATGAGCGGCTCAGTCAGGCATGTCCGGGAATTTTTCATAGGCACTGATTTTTTTATTGCACTTCAACAGGTAATATACCGATAGTTCAGGTTTAATATCAATAGCTGTTAGGAATGCCACCCGTATTGAGCATCTCAATTATCCACCAAGAATGCTTGATATAGATCGGGTTTTTTATTTTAGTTATATTTCCTTTACTTTAGCCCTCCCGTATTTTTTAGAATAAATACTAGGTAATTGTAGCTATAGGCGGCAATAGCGTGAAAATCGGCGGTGTTCCTTGGCGATTAGTGTTTTTATTGTTTTTCTTTCATTTTGTTGTAATTAAGTAAGCCACAAAAAGTTATGAACTCACGGCCCAAGTATAGGCCACAAGGTCTCGTGAACTTTGACATGTTTTCAGATTGTGCTGAAAATATTGCACGCAAATTCTGCTGCGGTGGCCACACATCGAAGGAGGTGAAATGCTAGAGGCGCCTTTTCGATTACTCATTAAGAAGGCCAGGTGGTCGAAATTTCTGGAGCCCTTCAATTCTGCGGTCCTCATAATCATGTCGTAAATTTAGTACGTAAAATTTCACAAATTATCATACTGATCACGCGCAATACGCGTGATAAAGATTACGCGCAATACCCGTGATACGCGTAATACGCGTACTCTTGTTATTTCGCGAGCTTGCATGCATGAGCGCTAATGCTGGAAGGTGCGATCGCTGCTGCATAACTACTAGACGCGTTCTGCCGATGGTCAGATTACCGAAGCCCGACGACACCTTTTGCCGCTATCGGAGTACATCACGCTTTGCTTGCACTTTGAATTAGCTATAGTTTTCTTGGCGGAAGCTCAATTATTAGTGTGTTTTATTTTCGCCAGAGTTACTGCCACTTTTTTCATAGTCCCTCTATGAAGAAAATAATTGCACGGTCATGAATAAACAGATAACAAAGGAATTATTCGGGCAGATATAAAGTACAGAATGAATAATAATAACTTTGTGTGCTTTAGGTAGGCCTGCCTATATGCACATGTGCGCCATGATGGATTGGTGGATAAGATGCTTCGAGGCTGACCCAAAGGTCGTGGGTACGATCCCAGCCGTGGTGGTCGCCTTTTGAGGTAGGCGAAAAAGTAGAGTTCTGTGTACGTAAATGATGCCATTGAACGTTGACGAACATCTGATGGTGAAAATTTTGCGGAACCCTCCACTACAGCGTCTCTCATGGCATTGCGGTGTTCTAAGATGTCTACGATGTCGCCAACCGTGGTGCTCACGTGCTTATGCTCGTTGCTTAGGATCGATAGCATCACTATAGCTTTTCATCCTCGCAGTTAGGCTATGCCTCTGGAAACGCAAATCTCGCGGTTGATCATCAAGTACTGGTCACCTTTACGACGCCCTACATGCTTGTTTACTTTTGTGTATAGATGCAAATGCTGACGCTGGAGCTAGGGGAAAAAGTGACTTGGTGTTCCAGCACATTGAAGGCGTGCTTCCCTGATGGCGTGTGTGGCGGCATCGCTGTTTCGCCCGATAGAAATATCGACTCCATATCAAAACATCGAGTCCATATTGAAAATGACGTCTTTCGAGCAATGTTGTAGAGCTACGAAGCATGCGGAGTAAATCAGCGTTGTTGATGGAGACACTGTGCAGGATTATTCCTGCCACCGTTCATAAGCTGGCCTTCCCAAGTGGTCTTCACTTTCGTCAACTTCGTGGCAAATGGTCTATTGATAGCGGCGAACAGAGCTTTGGAAATCGATCAACCATAGAGAAACATACTTTTATAAAGGGCAGACACTCCCGTAGGGTCCTACGGCCGGGCTACTGCGCTGCTTTCAGCGCCACGAGCGGCTGGTCAGACCCGATAATGTCTTTTGCTAAATAAATTAACAAAATATTTTCTTTCTGATGTTGGTATTTCAACCTCATTCTCCGAAAACGAGTGTATTCACCACTAGGCTACACACCCATCCGTGCACGTAAGGAATACATCTACAGCACATCTAAACCACATGAATTTGTACCCTTTGTGCAAAATAAATGCAAAATGCAACACTTTCTAGTCAAATTTTACTGATCTTTGTGGCAATGCATTAAATGTCCTCAATGGGACACGTTGTAAAGTGGATGTGGAAAACTGCAGAAATCAATGAAGTTTCTTCTTTTCAAAAAATTGAAGTCACACTTCTGTGTTCATTAACCTCCTGAGGCGGCTATTATATGCCGTGAAAGAAGAGTGGAAGTAAGAGTGGGCGCGCCATCTAGCGGTTGGTCAGAGCCTATCTTGCTGAGCCACGAAGAGGCTCGAGTGGCCACTCTTTATATAGTATGTTTCTCTATGGATAAACTGACAAGGCGTGACGTGCGTCGGCATTTATATACACGTGTCGTCAAATGTTCTAGCGTTATCGCTAGCCTCCTCGTAGGTTCCAGAATAATCTGTAATGTTCATGAAGTGGGCGTAATCTTCACATAGACTATTTACTACAGACCTGAAGCTTCTCGAACGCTAACAGGCTGCATTTGCTCTTAGAAGTACTAGCAGTGTAACAGGACGTGATTGTCACAGTGTCAGCCTCATTGTCGTGCTATCTTTTCGCCAAATCAACACGTGCCTCCCACAGGCGTGTTCATTGGCGTATTTCCTCTTTCGGACAGGTTCTTTCATTCCACCTGCAGCAAGGAAATTTCCACTCTCGAATTCAGCAAGAGTGCACATGCAGCCATCTCGTTCTGCTCGTTTCACTTCTATCAAGTATTGCAGATATATTAGAGGACTGGCGGTCACCAGGAGCCCTCACATTGTCGTTAGCGTGGTGAAATAGTAGGCCGGTAAAATGGGCAATCGCGGGGAACTGTGGGATATGGCGGCTTCCCGTTCGACGCACCACGCGGGCTATCAGTGGCACACGAACATTTTTTACCGCTTCGTTGAAAAAAAGCACCTCTCCGTGCAATGTCAGTGCTTTAGAAATTCCTTTTTTTTGTTTCTGCTTACCTTGATTGCGACAATGATAAGCTACGAAAGCTATGAACTGTAAGGAAACTTTTTTATCGCACCAAAATTATCTGCAATGCTTTTATGTTGCTCGGGAGTACTGTCAGTTTGGCTAGCAGAACAGTTTATACAGACGATAGTTTTCATTGCATACGTTAAAAAAATCGCTGTTGTAAAGATGGCGGGGGATGGTGATGACTGTAGTAATGTGCTAAATGTTCATTTCGGTATCGCTGCTTCGGCAGACATTGTCAGCCAATCAGCACTAAGCGCAGCATTTATCGAGTGCGTTGAGATACCTTTTTTTTTCTAGCCTTCAGTGCGCTAGGAGATGCAACGTGCTATAAGCTGCGCGGCATGGCAGCAAATAAACAACACTCGGAGGTATAGACGGCACCGAAGAATCAAAATTCTGCGCATGTTTAACACAGTTCTTCGTATGTGTGCCGTCCTGGCAAACAGTTTCGCTAAGATAAACGCAAACGAGTTTGTCCTGCGTTTCGTGTAAACTTATCTTCTTGAGTTAAGGTTTCCTGTCTTTTGTCATATAAGGGGGTTTTAGAATACCATTTGCAAACGCCACGGGCGTTGCGGGCGTCATATGAGTTTTAGAATTGCGTTTGTCCTGCTGCAAACCCCAACGCACGATCGCAGTGACACCGTAGCCTCGAATCCAGTGTTCGCGGGTGGCGATCGCCACACGCTATTTAGGATTTTCTGCATGTGGGCCGCGAACGCAAACGCTGACTAATGTTACAACGCATGCGCAGTGGCAGGTACCCCACCTAAAGGGCTCGCGGGGCGCTAATTCAAAACTTCCTAACTATGGGTCCAATGGCTGGCACTCATCGTGTATGGCAGTTAGATTTCGCCCACGTGTTCCTATGGTATAGTTGCAAGGTGCCCCTGCCCGACAATTTATATATCGATATATTATTCACAGCAGATTCATGCCCCAGCTTCTTATTAGTGCAGAATATAGACAAACTTGGAATAAATGGTCTTCGCACACTCTGGCTTCAACGTCCCACCATTTTCGCAAAAGAAACCCTGATGGAATACGAAGCAGCACCGCTGCGCAGGGGGACGCCACGGGTTGAACGGCGCAAACGCAGGTGCGCCGATCAGTGCTGGAAGATTTATATGAACCGATGGCTGGCGCAAGCCTTGTTTCTTCAGAGTTTACACGGGCGCTAGACCACAGCTGGCACGCGTTTCGCCTCGACTTCCACGGCCTTGCGATCGGTGTAGTGCAGGAGAGAAGCGAGCGGCGGTAGCGGCAGATCTTGCGAGCGAGCGGATGAGGCAACAACTGCGGGTGCGGCGGTGAGCACGTGGCACGCCAGGAAGAGAGTGAGGTCAGCGCACACTGCTAGGAAGCATGGCGTCGATGCGCAGTTGTGGCGTGACCTACTTGCCACCGCTTCAACATCTGCGACAAGAGAGCGAGTGGCGGCGCGTTCATACACGGACGCACGGAGGGACAGCGTTCCTAAGACTGGTCAAAAAGCTGCTTCGCATCTAAAATGACTAATTATCGTCCCCCAATCAAGCATGCAAAGCATCCTAATTCTAAGCGAATCGACAATCAGATATAAATACTGCAAAATTTGCTGGCTCGCGCTGCTCACCTGTGATATCTCGTGCCTGCTTCTCTGTATTAATTCTAAGCCTTCGGTGGCTTGTCCAACATGAAGTTCGGCTGTTGATGGTGTCCCGCGTACCATGTTTTCGGGGAGAAGTGACGAAAAAAGCGTTAGAGTGTGTCCACGGAATGAATGAGGAGTGGGGCGATGCTTCGTAGGGTTTATCAGTAAACCATAAATCTTCTGTCTATCCGTCCGTTCGTCTCATTCAGCTGAGTGAGCCATAAAACTAGGCGTTGTCCGTCCGTCTGCATGTCTGCCTGTCCATTCATCCATCCTCCTGTCTGTCTGTCTGTCTGTCTGTCTGTCCGTCTGTCTGTTAGTACGTTCATCTGTCTGTGCATCCGCACCTGCAGAGTGAGTCGTAGAACAAGGCGGTCGCGTACCGAGAGAGACATTCATGTAGAGTTCCACAGCTTCAGGAGCTTCGCTCCTAAAAAGATTACGAGAGTTTATGGCGTCATCAATGGCGTCACAGATGCCGAAATTTGCGACGCCATTTAAGGTCATAGTCCCTTCTCTTGATGTAACTTTGCACAAGAATGTCATCACACCACATCGTAGTTGCATGACATGTGGCCCAATCACGGAAGCAATAGAAAGCCAGGTGAAGTTCCTCTGGTCTTGGAGGCAGTGTGAAGCCACGTTCTGTACAGAAAGCTTTCGAAGGGTGATGGGATTGCATGAAATTATTAGCTGAGATAAAAATAAAAGAACATGTCTTTTGCTTTTAAGTTGTCTCAAGTGAATGCATAAGAAACTCGGTGAGTTTTTTTTTCACGACCTGCATTACTTTCTTGTAAGTCACTCGCATTAGAGCAAGTTGGAAAAATAGTGGTGCCTTGACAAGCCACTCTTCAAACATTCAGTCTAAGTGCCAACAGATACTGCAAGGATAATACGGCGTGGAAGAAGAAACGAATGAAGAAACACAGGCAACTCATATATATTCCATCCAACGCATATTGGGGGAGTCAGAAATGTGCATCTGCGGAAAGAAAATATGCAATATACAACCTCCGCGCGAAAATGCTTGCACAGCGAAGATGAGTTGTCATATAGCAGACAACTCACCATCGCAATATCGCTATTACACGGCACTTTGATGGCGATCAAGGCGGATCCGTGTGTCACTTCCAGAGTATGCAGTTCGGACTCCTTGGCAGAAGGCTAGAATGGTGAGCGTGCACACGACATAACTCTTTAAAGATTTATTCTCACTCTAATCACTTCTTCCTGCTCTTCTGCGACTGGCAAAAGCACCACGTATTACTTCCTCCCTTGCAGAGTAAGCGTGCCATCCTTTTCGTGTAGCTTCTCGCCGACTGAGAGGCTTCTGGCGAGCCACATGCGTGACCTTCGTTTTGGTGGAGCGTCTCCAACTAGCTCTGAGGCGTCCTATACGATAGGCCAATGCACTCCAACGGTCCAAAACAACAAAATGTGTGGTGTAACGGGCGAGCAGGTTTAGGCCCAACGCCATGCTTGCGCAGAAGCTTCCACATCAACACGAGGTCTCACGGGTCATATTAGTGCTGGTGGTTGCTATCGTAACGTATTTTACCTGTCTTGTGAGGCACCTATGTGCAAACGGGAAGGTGGTGAGCGTCTTTAGCGAAAACCAAGTAGCTGCCTAATGAGCATCTCCACGGCCAGCAAAGGAAGATATCATAATGTATAACCTTGCGGTAGGACACATAGGAGAAACAAAGGTGTGTAGACGGTGGTCTCCTGTTGGGCCGCCCTAAAGGCGTACGACATGAATGGCAGTACGTCCATGCAATTGTCACGTTGTATAAACAGCCATGTACTTGAATTATTACAATGCATGAATTCGTACATTCCGAGAAGCACCTGTCATGTGACGTCATCCGCAAAGGTTTGCAGTTATTGGCGTACCTATATAGACGGTGTATTAAAATGGCACACGGAAGCATAAAAAACACAAAGCATGCTCTAGCAAGAAGTGAGCAAGCGTGAGAATAGTTGCTAGCGTTGTTGCCACAAACCTGGCTGCCTGAAGCTTGCAATGTGTATAACTTCTTGGCATATGTCGAAGAAAAAAGAGGCGACAAAAGACGCAGCTCGGAGTGATGGCCTTTTAAAATCTTTCGCAAGCCATTTTGTGTAAACGTATAGCGTGTACTGTACGAGGTAAGCTGTACTTTTATGAGAGAATGCTCCATACGCTGAACGAGTACGAAATGTTATTTCCGAATCTTATAATCTATAGGTAAGTGTATTTTTATTGAGAATATATTTTTCTAATGGTAGTCGATAACTCGCATTTTATACGTACACAAATTTCTGAAAATGTGCACTTTCAATAGAAGCAACCGTGATTTGAATATACTGGCGGAAAACACGACCACTATTCTTTGTGTTCCCTGCGTCTCAGAAGTACCTAACCCAAAACACCTTTAAAATATCATTATTAAGGCATGTTATCACTTCACAAATTTTTCATCAACCTATAAGCTATTATAAGCTGGAAGCTTGAAGGAGCCAGCGGAAGATAACATAGACGGGGGCGCAGAGACAAGGGGACACAAATAATGTTGCTTGTTCCTTCCTCATTGTCTGAGTTACATAGATAGGTATTGTGCAAATGCAATGCTGATTTGTCCAGCTAACGCCCTCGCTTAATCACACAAGTGCTCGACCCCGATAGCATTGCTATAATCGCACGTACCTGCGCCATAAATCGAGCTGTTCAAGTCGTACAGGATCGGAGTGCGTGGAATGGCAAAGGGCAGTGCGGGCTGCTGTCGGATAGTCTGTGATTGCTGCGAAAAGGCGCCGTCCAGCATCCTCGTCTCTGGCAGCCAAGAAGTCAGCGCAAGTCCAAGGAAGAGGCCAGTGACGAAGAACGCTGCTCTTCTGCACACCACCCCGCCTGGTGCGCTGCGACGTGAGAGGCAACGACCTCTTCCGCGGCCTGGTAAGCCTTCCCACGCCATAAAGGATTTTGTCGACCCAGGTTCGACACACTCGAAGCAGTAGCCCTTCCTAGTTTTTCAGACTGAGTCGACACTGCTAAAAACAAAAGATTGGTGTTACAAACAGGATAGTATGAGCTGGGTTAAATGAGAACGCAAACGCCTGATAGCGTTCATTAGGTACAAGTGGTGGATAAAAGTAACCAGAGCAATTGCAGCTTATTCACTGCAAATGCCGCGTAAACGTAGAGGGGCATGCCTAAATACGACAAGCAAACTTAGTAGCAGTCTCTCTTGGCAGCTGAAGCACTTTCACTAAATTCCTAAGGGGACCCCAAACTTTTGGGGCAACGTAAATGGAACTAGACACTGATATCACACTTCAGTTGTAAAATGGGGATAACTAGCGTACGAAGAGAAGAAAACAGAGGTTACGCTGAGTAGTAAAAAATTTAGTGTTACCTTTTTTTTCAACTTAGCTGTCGTACCAGATCCAAAGAAATTAAACCATTTTACTTCTCAGAAATAAGTATGTTGTGCCGAGGATTACTGTTTTAACGCTCTTTATAGACAACTAGACAAGGCCAATGAGCTCTTTCTAGGGAGCTTAGGCTATCACATTTGTCATGATACGTAAGTACATTATAAAGTAGGGAGGACATAATTAAATTTTTTGTAATAACAAATTGTGATGTAATCAAAACTACTACAAAGCATCATGATATCCAGAATACAAACATACAGCAGCTAGCCGAGTTCAGTCGAACATTCAGCGCGGAAAAGTCCAGTAGAATAAAAGAAGGCGGGAGCGGGAAGGAATGTATTGAACAAAATGCGGTGTAAGGTTTCCATTTGAAAGCACGCTTTTCCGGTATCTCATATAAAAGCCATTTCTAAGAGGGATTGGGCGTCGGAACTCAATAAACATATCAATTTTGATCCTCAGAATGACAGGGAGCATGCAAAGCAATAGCCGGACAAGACCTTCACAGCAGCTATAAGGCCACTTTGGTCCTGCATAGAATCAACACCCGCTGTATAGCCTGCTTCATTTTTCCTTATTCATTTATTTGCAATGCTGCTAACCCCAATGAATTCTAGCTAGGTGGCACTGAACATACTACATAGTTTCTGTACACTTGCACAATTCATTCAGAATATTTAAAATCATTCAGCAGGCTATAAGATCATGAAATGTCCGATTTTGCACTGAAAAACGTAATGCAGATTAGCTTTTAGTAGTACAAAATAAATACATCAGGGTTACAATTCAAAGAGAGTTTGAAATTTATCAGTGTTAACCACTGTTTTTTCATCATTATTTCTCCTCATCATCATGCTCAAGGTCGTGGAATCGAATGCCGGCTGTGGCGGCTGCAATATCGATGGAGACGAAAATGCTGTAGGCTCATGTGCTCAGATTTGGGTGCACGTTAAAGCACCCCAAGTTGTCAAAACTTCCAGACCCTTCCACTACGACTTCTCTCATATTCATATGGTAGTTTTTTTTTTTCTTACAGAGCAGTCAAGCAAGTCAATCAATCATCATGCTCAGCCTGTGTTAGTCGACTGTAGGACGGGGGCCTCACCTTATGATCTTCAGCTAAGCCTATCATTTGCGAACTCATTACGCTATTCCCTATGTACTTCCGAACTTTACCTCTCTGTCTAACTTTCTGCCTTCCCCGATTGCGTTTTTCTTCCCATGGTAACCATTTTGTTGCTCTTATCGTCCACCAGCTGTCTGTTCTACGTAGTATGCGAAAGCTAAAATGGTGCTAAAGACGGGACGAACAAAAAGGGAACACAACAATGAGCGAACCAATTTTTTTCAAGGCAACTGTATTATATTTTGAACACACTGCATATACGCACAAGCCACAAATTATTTTAAGAATTCACATTCACGTGATAACGACCCCATGGGAAATATCATGGCGACCCTATCACACCAATTTACCCAAATTCATGAATTCACAGGCATGAAGTCAAAATTGTTTAATACATAACCAGACCAGATCTATCTTTCTTCGCTTGCTGTCATCTAAATAATTTGCTACTCCTGCCTTCCTTATTAGTAATTTTGCTCTGATTAAATCTCTCAATTTAGTTCTATCACTCTACGTTTTGAAGGAATGAATGAATAGATTTTCTTTCTGGAGAGTTACAGAAAAATGAAGCGAAGCTAGAAGCCAATCGGCCTGACGTAGCTTCGCTACGCAAAATGTTGAACGTTCAGAAAACAGTGCTACATTTACTAGTAATTGTTAAAATACAAGAAGCAGCAAAATAGCACAACACATCAATAGCATAAGCGCAAAAATAGGCGACGTGGACATACAAAAATCGGCTACAAGACATACAGAATAAAGCATCGAGGCTGTTTTCGTTCAAAAGCTACACACATACGGTATTGTATTATATATTCATACATTCATATCATACACTCATATATTCATACATACATCTCCACATTTGTACGCACATAATTCTGTATATACACGCATTTTGTACCTAGAGATCAGACAGTATATTATTGTGGAACCTAGCTAGGAATTAGGTGAAAACATGATGTTTACTTCAATCCATTGACGAGACCTTTTGTGTAATATTTGAATTGTGTTACTGAGAGCTTAAAATATAATTGTTCACCTAAATAATTTAGTAGGTGCTGGGTGCGATATGCAATTGGGGCTCTACCATACCCATTCCTGGTAGCAGGAACGTGAAATATTGTACGCTACATGGTTCTCAGCTTTTGCTCTAATTGCTTTCTTATTCAAGATTCAGCACTATACATCAGAAACTGCCAGATGCAGTGATTGTATACTCTTCGCTTTAATATATATTGACAGCTTTTATGACATTATTTAGGAGTGCCTGACAAATGCGCTCCAGCCTATTGGTATTTTTCGGTGAATTTCCTTTTTGTGATTAGGTTTTCCCGTGAGTCCTCAGTATACACATTCTCGCATATACTCGTATGCGTGGTTATCTGTCATATTTTTTTGTTTCGCCAGCGCAGTCAAGATTTGAGGCTCGCGTTTAATTTTTTTAGCCTAATTCCTCAATCAATGTTGTCGAGTTTGTCGCTATTCTTACTGATGAAACAATGTCATATGCAAATCGTAGGTTTCTAAGTCATCCTTCGTCAGCCTTGATTCTCGTTTCCTCGCACTGTAGCAGTTTCAACAATACTTCTTTGCACACTAGTTGGTTTATACTTGAAAAATTGACTTGCTGCGCAAGCTTGAAGGAAAAGAAGAAGAAAAACAGAAAAAAGGGCAGACAACCAACTGTTTGTTGTCGTTTCATGAAACCAATATATAGGCACGGTAAGCTGTGCTTTCACGATGCGCACAAAATCAAAAATGCCGCAAACAAAGTACTTAGAACTAAACACTTAGAACACTCACGAAACATTTCATTGCAGCAAACACCACAATCTAAACTGCGTATTCAGAAGGTACACCTGCTCTCCTAGTTCATCTATCTAGTTATCTTTTTGAACTTTTATTTCCCCAAGCATCATCCAATGCGTAAACACATGAAAACGTACTTTAAAACTGTTTAAAAAACTTTTAAATACCGCTTAGCACCAAATGAAGCTATGAAAGAACAATTTTTTAATCATCCTAATCAGCACCAAGTGCAAAAAACTATCAAGCAGTACGTCGAGAGAGTCCAGAAACAAAAACCTTATGACGCTTTACTTAGCATCACATGGGAAATGAAACAGGAGAAACGACAGCGCACTCACAAATAGGTCGACAAAAAAAGAAAACGAGAAATCGAAAGGAACTTCTTGTAAGGTGTTACCTACAACTTTAAACATAACCGTGTAGGAAGTCAATTTTTTTGTCCGAAAGTGAGATCGAATGCATGCTTATGCATTTATCATTGAATTGCCAGATGAAATGTGGTTCAATAATCTGTATTTCGGTGTGTTGACGTGCCTTAGTTAAGGCTGACACAATCTTAAATCGGGAGTGGGGGGGGGGGGGAGGCATCCACAAGTTGTACTGGGAAAATCTAAATAGCCACCGTTTTTTTTTTCCGCGAGACTGTGCTCACTCATGCGACCGTTGAGGCACCACCCTGTCTGCCCTATGTCCACCCTACCATACGACAAAGAGATCTGATAAACAACAGCAAAAACACACCTAGAGCATAACACGCTTGCATGCTTTTAGAGCATTCGTCTTTTGTCTATTTAGTCATTAACGAACAGATCTGCCCAACTTTGTAGGTGCGGCAAACGCTAAATCAACACCATGCCTATTAGCCAACTTTTCATATTGTGGAAGCATTATGTGGATACGGCATAACATACACATGCCTCCTCTCCTTTTCCTTGGCAAGTAGATCACCGCCCTTGTATTTTTGAGAAGGTTTTCGCAAGCATTAATTATAAACTGTGTTAGGTACCCAGCTACGCTGAGAGGAACTGCATGATTCACAAAGCTTTCTAGCATATTATGCTGGCATGACTTGTCAAGGGCTACTGCACGAGCTGACAGCACAATGCCACTTTTAATTAACTTCGAGTGCGCGCTTTCAACTAGCAACAAGCCTTTCTTGGATCGTGGATTGTATTCATAGCAGATGTGCTATAAATACAATTTATAGCACATCTGTAGATGTATTCAGAGCTGTGTTATTTTAATATAGCAGATTGTATGTATAGCAGAGAGCATGCATTAAAAGCAGAGCACTTCTTAATCGCTTCATGCCGCGCTTCGGCGTTGGTGGTGGAGCCATTCACACCCCCAGTGCGCACGTTCACGTGTCGTGCCCGCCTAGGAAGACAACCGCGAAACTGTCAATCCCCTCACCCCCTCTCCCCTCGCAAGGCCGATGCAGGCAGTGCCTGCTAGTAAAAAAAAAAACGACTGCTAGGCACCGGATCCCACAATTGGAATTAAGTCAAGGGTGACTTTACTTGTGTATCAGTTGACGTTGAAGGCAACAATTCTTCACTGAATAAACAAGAATATTGAAGGTGAAATACTGATTATGCATTTACAAACCATGCCCAGTTGCGCAGCATTCACGCGATACCCCACCACTACACGACGCATTTACTAGAGTTCCCCACATGAGAACACACAGGCGGTATTGTTAGGGCCGAAGCTTCTTAAGCCATGGTTTCTGCGTCAGCGATATATGTAGTAGTCGTCGTCGTCATCGTCGTCATCATAGTAGTAATAGTATTAGGTTGTTACCTTCACGGCAAGACTAGAAGAGCAGCACGCGTGAACTTTGTTTAATTGAGTAGGAAACCCACGCTTGTTATTCACAAAGAAAAACATAGTTGTGTCTGAATACATAACCTATAGAGAAAAGTACGGTTGACTTAATCTCCATTGAAATTTGCAGATGTATCGGACGATTACTAAAAAAAAACTAGTATCAGATGGACGCACTTCGAGCACTATCTGACCAGAAAGGCTTGCCATGTTAAACTCGCTGGACCTAACCTTTTTGGTTTTAGCGAGGTTTATCGAGGGTTAGGCTGCAGTGCCATGAACTGACGGCGGTGAAAGGTTGGAACTAGGCATGAAGTGTGAGCTGTAAGAAAGCGCACACGTTCCGCTTCTTAGTCCCGCTGCGCCAGATCGTGTTTAGTCTTTGGAATGTCCGCTTCATGTTGGTACTTCTATATGATGAATATGTGATAAAAAGATGTCAGATGGCGGTAGTAGAAGTGTTCTCTAGATGAACGGACAGATGAACAGATGCCTAGACGGACGCATGGAAGAGGGCACAGGCGGACGCATGGATTAACGGACACACGAACGAACGGATGGATGGACGTACGGATAGACGCACAGACGAATAAACGCACGAACGAACGCACGAAGGGGCAGAGGCACGGGCGGATGAACGGATGGATATACAGACGAACAAATGCACAGACAGGCGGAAGGACACGTGGAGGGACGCATTGACGGACGGATGCACTTACGGACGGGCGGTCGCAGAGACAGATGCGTGCACGCACAGAAGCATTGATTGATTGATCGATATGTGGGGTTTAACGTCCCAAAACCACCATATGATTATGAGTGACGCCGTAGTGGAGGGCTCCGGAAATTTAGACCACCTGGGGTTGTTTAACGTGCACTCAAATCTGAGCACACGGGCCTACAACATTTCCGCCTCCATTGGAAATGCAGCCGCCGCAGCTGGGATTTGAACCCGCGACCTGCGGGTCAGCAGCCGAGTACCTTAGCCACTAGACCACCGCGGCGGGGCGCGCACAGAAGCAAGAACGAACGGATGGACGGAAGCGTGGATGGAGTGACGCATGTTTTACCCCCCTCGTCATCATACACTTTGTGTATATGTGTGATTGTTTTCTTCCCGACTCCTTTTTGTAAGTGGTAAAGATGTGCGTCATAAGAAAAGGGTGTGGGCTCAGTTTATTGACCATTTCAAAAGTTTATTTAGAAATGATTACGGTTGTCTACCATTCTTCTCTACAAAACTGCCTTCCCTTTCTGACCTTGCTTTTTTGGAACATGGCGTTCTAAATTTACCATTAAAGTTTGATATAAAGAAATTACGAGAACCCGATGATATCGCAAACTGTTTTTAAAGCGTTACGCAAAATAGTTTGCGCAATATTTGCATGTTCTGTTTCAAGATTTGTTAACGAAGGAACATGAACAGAACACTGGAAAGTTGCTAGGGTGAAGTCTTTGCGTAAATCAGGGGACAAAGCATGGATAAAACATTACATGTCAATTTCATTAACTTCAACTTTCTGTATCTCCTGGAGCATATTATTGCAAACCTATTATTGTATTCTCGATGACCATAAAGTGTTGACAGACATGCAGCATATTTTCAGAAATGACCGCTGGACAATCACGCCGATTGTTGAGAACGCGCATGACTACGCTAGCACTATGGACACTGGAAAACTAACAGATACTATATTTATAGATTATAGCAAATCATTGGATAAGGTCTCTCACGCTAAATTTCTTCGTAGTCTACGCACTGTGTTAAAAATGATAAAATGGTAGTTTTGGATACAGCCTACCCAACCAGCCACCGTCAGTTAGTTGATGTAGATAGAACAGTGTATGTTATAGTTCCTGTCAAGTCTGGCGTCCCGCAGGCATCTGTTGCTGCACCACTTTTCTTTTTGTTATATATCAGCGATATCATTGCTACCTTATCCGTAAACATCAGACTTTACGCAGACGGGGATTTTAATAGAACATAGCTCATTTGTGTGAGCAATGGCAAGTGTGCATAAATTTTATAAAGACGGCGTAGATGCGGGTAACGTTAAAAAAGCCGCATATATATAGTTATGGCACGGAAGACTTTCCCTTATCGGAAGTTACGCCAAATAAATATTTAGGCCTCCACTTAGCATGGGATATCTCGTTGTCAAACTACCTTGCAAAGTTCTAGCAAATCGCAGGCGTAGGTTAATCTCTTTAAGGCGTGTAATAATATCGTCCACACCAACAGTACGTTTGTTTGCATATAAGACACTCGTCGGTACTGTTTTAGAATACGCCGTCATGATATGATACCCGTTCACTAAAACCGCCTTAGCAAAATTAGAAAGGCTAGAAAGCTGTAAGGCTCATGTACAATACGCATGGTCGCACTTCAGTAACTAACCCCGTATTTCAAAGTGGCCTACCTGCTATAAGTAATCGATGTCATGTATTTTATCATTTTTTTCAGTTGATAATAGGTCTGTACAAGATAGACACGTCACATCTTGCATGTACGACAGGTTACCCTACCAGGCAAACACACTGGCTAGCTGTTACTCCATTCACTGCACAAGTACTCTTCCTTTCCTAGAACGATAGTCGATTGGAACAAATTGCCTGATAAAACTATTACACAGGACTTACTATCACACTTTGAGACACAACTTCACTAGCAAGCAGTTTTCTTGTGCTGTTTTTTTTCTTTTTTTTTACTTGTGCTTATTCTCTGTTAGATTTTAAAAGTGTTAGAATAACGTCGCTTTCCCTTTTTTTTGAAAGCTCGTGTATAAAGAACTGCATATGTTCGTTTCCCATGATTACTTTTCTGTTGTGTTCTTCTATTATGTATGATGCTGCAAAAATGTTGAAGAAAAAGTGCAGTATCTAAAATCTAAAAAAGTCTCTTTTCCGCGCTTTTGACACTGCTGCTGTTTTTCATTGTTATGTGGGTTTAACGTCCCAAAGCCATCATATGATTATAAGAGACGCCGCAATGGAGGACTCAGAAAACTTCGACTACCTGGGGTTCTTTCAAGGTGCAACCAAATCTGACGACATCGGCCTATTTATAATATTTCTTTATTTTATATATTATATAAAAAGATGTTGGCGCACCATTATGGCACCGGCTACTTCTTAGCGGTTGAGTGAAACTTAAACACGTATTTTGAAGTAAAACATGAAAAGCAGTGCATGGAAAAAGAACACTCAGGCACAGACATGCAAAGACACACTTATACGCACAAATTCCAACATAATGATAAGTAAGTGTTCGAAGGTTAATGAGGTCTTTGATAATGTCCCTCGTTACTATTTGGTCCACCAAGCACAATGCAGCAGAGCACACGTCTGGTCCTTCTGAAGATGTATTCGCTCGTGTGTACACATAGTCGACACGTCATTCTTTTCACAAAACTCACATAATGGGTGTCACATGATACTGCACATAATTGGTACATGTGTTATACAAATGAAATTTCGTTATTTTTTAGTACTTGTCAGCAGTTCTGTTGTCTTGTAAAAAAACGTGTTAATGCTTTTAAAGCGTGGGACGGTAAAACTCTAGTTGGCCACGGGCCCTGAAGTTTCTTCATGCTAAACGGTCTGCAGTCTAATGCCAACAGTTTGGATTTAAGACGGCGTCTCGACGTATAATGATCTGGACATTCTAGGAGAAGGTGACCTACGTCTTCATCTACAAATCTGCATTCGCATTCGGGAGTTTGAGCTCTGCCGATTCTGTGCGAAAAATGTTTTGAGTATGCGGTGCCCAGCCTCAAACGGTGAATTAGAGTTTCTATACTTCTATCTAATGCCAGAGTAATTTTGAATTCGATAAATGAATCGATGTGATATAAATCGCAGCTCTTTGTACTTTGGTCAAACCAAGCAGTTTTGCTCATTCTGAAAGTTGTAGTCTTTATAATACTACGCAATTAAGTTTTCGAAATTGGTAAAGAAACGGTCACGTCTTTATGATGTGCTTGTCGTGCTGCTTCATTGGCAGTTGTGTTTCCAAGAATGTTGCAATGACCAGGTATTCACTGGAATTTGATCTTCTCATGTTGCGCCTTGTTTGCTTTGGTGAGCTCTTTCAGCATTTCGTATGTCATACTATCACTTATTACTGTCTTGTTTGTACTGGAGAGTGATTTTAATGTGGCCTGTGAGTCACTTAAAAGTACCCATTTTCTGGCGTCTGCTGCCGAGTTTATAATTTTTAGAGCATACAGAATAGCGAAGAGCTCTGCTGTAGTAGATGACGTCTTGCGACATAATTTAAACGATTGCTGAATATTTAGCTGTGGTATGATAAATGCCGATTTTTAAGACATAGTAATACTTGAGCCATCTGTGTAAACGTGTATGTACCCTGCATACCGCATGTGTATCCAATAAAGTGCTAGTTGTTGAGCAGCTTGGATTAACTTGTCTCTCTGATTATGTCATCCACTGAGAATTCAATGCTTGGAATTGCAAATAGCCATGAATGATAGTCCATTTCAGAGCTCCAAAATTCATTTTTTGGTAATATATGTACATTATTTTCTATATATTTATGAGCATTGCTTTTATCCCTTCGTAAAATCTCCAGTGCCAATGGGTGGTCCTTGTGTTGCGTCATTAAGCGAAAAAAATGGCGCCATGTTTCAATTGTCCTCATGACTGGAAAGGGTGGTTGTCGAGTCTCTGCTATGACAATGCTGCTGGAAGTCGCTCGTGGAGCACCTATGCAGACGCGCAGTCCCCTAGCTAATAGTCTTTGAAGTCGCTCCTATAAGTGCGGAAAAGACCGTGCAAGACTGTCGCAGAATATGCAACTTTTGGTCGTATTAAAGCATTGTGAACAGCGAGCATGGATAATACAGATCAGCCCGATGATGTCCCAGCAATTCTGCAAAGTATATTCACTAGCGTATTGACCTCGTTTTCGAGTTTGTTTATGCGAGGTACCCAAGATAGCTGCCTGTAAACTATTACTCCGAGAAACTGATGCTCTGTCACAATCATTAGTGGTTCTCCTTCTAAATTGAGATTGAATTTATTTACCTTCTTACGGGTGAAGGGCAATACAGCTGTCTTTGCGTGCGATAGAATCAATCATCTTTTTTTCAAAAAGTTGTTGATAATAACTATGCCATCTCGCAATGCAATCTGAATTAACATTATGTCTGTGCCAGATGCCCAAATGCACACATCATCGGCATATAAAGAGTATTTCAACCTGGAAGGCACTCTTTTAGCCAAATCAGCCATAACACAGCTGAAAAGAAAAGGGCCCAGTACGCTTCCTTGTGGCACTTCCTGTCTGACGTCATGTTCCACTTTTTTTCCTCCGCTCCTCTGAATGAATATTTTGCGACCTGATAAAAATTTAGATATCCACCACAAAGACCTGCCGGACAGTTCGAGTTCCAACATACTCAGCAGAACATGAGTGTGACTGACTGTGTCAAATGCCCTTTTGATGTCTAAGAACACTGCGACCGTCAAGCTACCACAGGCGCGTTCATGCTCCACTTACGTTCTATGCCCGGTATTGCATCCATTGTGCATCTCTGTTTCCTAAAATCTGTTAAGTAGTTGGAGTATACACTAGTTTTGTTGCACCACCATTGAAGTGATGCATCAATAATTTTTTTCATTACCTTACATAGACAGCTTGTCAGACTAATTGGGCGGAAGGATTGAAGTTTCAAGGACGTCTTAGCCGGTTTTAAGATCGGAATGATGCGAGCAAGCTTCCAAGACTCGTTTACAATTTCACGCATCCATAGAATGTTGTAAATATCTAAAAAAATAGTTGTGCCTGTGAGCCCAAGGTTGTTTAGCATATTGTACGTAATGCCGTCCGGACCAGAGGCCGATTTTTGACGAATTGATGCTACAGCACAATGCAACTCTCTTAACGTACATGCAGGGTCTAGTTGAGGATGCTCAGCCCAAAAGCAAGCATTAATTTTCTGGCTGGCAGATAAGGCACAATGTGATCAAATAAGGCACAATGTGAACAAATAAGGCACAATGTGATGCGGCGGGCCTACTGATAAGTTGACAAAATTCGTCTGCTACCACAACTTCTTCTTTGTCCAAGGCTACAGAAAGAGCACGAATTGGGAAGCTCTATGATACAGGGCCACAAAATTATCGAATTACCAGCCAAATTCTTGGAACAGGTGTGTGGGGAGAGAGCGTGCCACAAAAATCACAACAGCGTTATTTACCTAATTTTCTAGTCGTCTGCGCTTGAACCTTTTGTGCATTTTTGTATGGTTCTAAACTTCCGCTACGTCGATATGCCATTTCTTAACATCGTCTGATGGCTCTTAGATGTTCATACTTTCCATCGACTGCACCATAGTCTTTTGGAATCGGGACTTTCTTTGTACGTTTATTCGCATTATCTCTAAGAAAGTCAGTAAAGCTTTCAACTGTCGTGATTTCACTATTTTGGTTTGCTAGGCAGTACCGAAAAGTTTTCCAGTTCGTCAGTTTGCTGTAGCGTCTAATGTCGTTATTTCGCAAATAGGGGTGAATTATAGGTATACAGAAATGGTCCCTCCCAAATGTTTCTACATCCATTATCCATCCCACACCACTCACTAGATCTTCGGAATACATGGTTACATCGATGCAACTCGAGTAATTATGTCCTCGGAGAAAAGTTGGGGAGCGATCTGCGCCACACTCAACAATGTTCCCACGTGCATCACATCAATCACTACGCCAGATTATGTTGTGTGCATTAAAGTCTCTACGTATAAATGCATATGAATTATAAATATTGAAGGTATTTGTTAGCTCTTCCACCGAAATGCAGCTTGAAGGTTGCAGGTATATATTGATCACTGTTATGCGCTGCTCACCAAAAGATACTTCGCAAGCGACGAATTCTGGGAAGTCCGACTAACTTGAGTGAACTTTGTCAGAAGGTAGGTCCTTTCTGACGCACAAATGCACTCTGCGAGGACCACTTCGACGAGATGACTTATATCACGTAGTTGGAGAGACGGAAATCATCATTCATTCCTGCCTCTTAGATGCAAAGTATTGGAAAGTGTTATTGCAAAATGAGTTTACAGAAGTCAGCTCACTTCCTTCGAAGACTTTTGGCATTCCACTGGTATATGGAGACATCTTTATAGAGCTTATTCATGTGTTACTTGTCGCAGGTTTGATCCGAATTGTTGACACAATAGTGCTTCCAGAGGCAGGAAGGCTATTACTTCTGGCAGGTTCTTTACTTCCGGCAGAGCAGATGGGATCGCCTTAAGTGCTGCGAAAAGCATTGGTAGAATCAATTGCATGACTGATGCAGAGGCAAGGTCCCCATTGAATGTTTCAGTTTCTGACGCCTGTTGAGAATGACGTGACGTTTCGATGTTGTAGTTGGGGCGAACACGGGCACTGTCGGTTCCGCTACTTTCCGGCTGAGGTCACGTGGGCGTTCACAGCATTAATGCGTAAGTTGGGTTACTTGAATGTACTTCTCTTGAGTGGTCTCTTGGGTGTGCTCTTAGCGAATCTCTTGGCGGTTCTCTTGGCGTGTTTGTGGGCGGTCGTTGTTGTGGTGTGCGCTGACATAGATCACGTACAGGATGAACAATCTCAAGGTGTGTAGAGGGTTCATTGGGGCACGGTTTTTTTTCATGGATAAGCTCATGCCGACGCATTTTTGTAGCAGCTTTAGTTTGCGGGTGGCCTAATTATGAGGCAGCGTGATTACTTGCACAGTTTGCGCACTTAGGTTGAAGAACTGACTTGCACTCCTTATTGTGGTGTTCTTTTGAGCAGATCGTACACCAGCGTGCGGTAGGGTAACTTTTCGCCATGTGTCCGAATCACTGGCAGTTATAGCACCGAAGTGCTCCTTAGACCAAAATATTCTTCCACTGGGTGCCTGGTGAATCCAAAGTAGATTCTTGCTGGAATCGGGCGGTCATTTCGAAAAGTCAGAATCGCTGAGTGATGGGGACGTGACGTTACTCCTCCATCTTCCTGGTGGTAGTATTTCATTTGCTGTCGCGCCGATATAACCCCTGTGTCTCTCAAGTTTTCTGGGAGTTGTTCATCTGAACACCACAGAGGAACATGTTTCACTTTCCCAAAGTTCCGATTGTATGACTCTGAGATGAAAGGCTTAACTTCCAGGCCGCCTACATTCGAAAGCATCAGAAGACGCTTGGCTGAAGCTAAGGAAGCAACGCTGACACTGAAGCTTCCATCTCTGGTCGTTCTGAATGACTGCACGTTTTCTTTAGCCGCGGAAACTACTTCGACTGACACTCCATTGGGGTTCACTTTCCAGAAGCTAGCACCTTCAGCGTTTAGACGAAAGACGTTTGGGATACCCTCTGCTCGTTTCTTCTTATACACAGCCAACGTAAGTGGTTCATCTTCGCCGATGTCTTCTTCGTCACTTAGGTGATAAGTTGATGTTTTATCGTCGAAAGGATGCTCTTCTAAGCGAGGCTTCTTGCTCTCAACTTCGACATGTTCCGTTGCTACTGTGCTCGCTGGAGCCATTTCGCGGTTGTGAATGAGCAAACGGGCCGGCTTTATGACGTTTGGGCGCGCCTGTAAGCCACCAGTCTTTTCATTGTGTCCTGCAGTATCACTCATGTGGGTTAACGCGCTTGGACGAGCATAGTGCTCGTGGCGATGACTACCAACCAACGTAGTGGCCTCGTACTAGCCAAGTCTTTGATAAAGAAACCTTCTACGTGTAAGGCGCCGAGCTCTCGAAGTCTTCACCCGACGTCTTGTTGGTACTTAGAAGTGTGGCAGCTTGGGCTAGTTGGTATGGCATGACGATAGTTATAGCGCGAGAACAAAACGACGACAAAGAGACAAGTCCTTCTCTTCTCTGTGTCGTCGTTTTGTTCTCGCGCTATAACTATCGTCTTGTTGGTACACCGCGGAAAAATGGGTGTCAGCGTAGTAGTCCAAGTAAAGAGAGCAAATGGAACACTGCACAAAAACAGCGACCGAACAGAGCCACTTCTTATTTGGTCTTATTTTGACCATTAGGGCTTTTTATGTCCCCTTCTTAGAATTACGCTGCCCCACCACGGTGGTCTAGTGGTCATGGCAATCGTCTCCTATTCCGAAGGTCACGTGATCTAATTCCGGCAGTGGCGGCTGAATTTTGATGCAGGCGAAATAATTTGAGGCCCGTGTTCTCAGATTTACGTACACGTTAAGAACCCCCAGCGGTTGAAATTTCCGGAGCCCTGCACTCTGAAAAATATATCAAAATATTGCTCTTGGAAATAAGTGAAACTAGCGAGCTCAGTTGTCTTACTTTTGGAGAATACCCCCTGGAAAAAGAAATATAGTTACATTTCGGCTATGTAAATGACTTTACAATTTCAGGTTGCTTGAAACCAATGTATTGAATATATATATTGTTTGTCAGCGCTGATGTCTAAGCTTTGCACTGTCACGGACTGCGGAGGGACAAGGGCCTTTGTCAGGCTGTTCGCCTTTAGGCCTTTGCCCCTGCAGTGAGCTCTGTATCCGGCTTACTGTAAATAAAAATACTACAACTACTACTACTACTACTACTACTTTCGACAATTTTAGGCTAAAACTTAGGGCGAGCAATTTTACTTATTATTTCATTCGCACAGGTTATTTACCCCTACTCTTTATGTAGCGATGATGGATTTCAGTTATTTGGCCGTGCCCACAAACCTGCATTACCGTAACACATGAACACTGGCGTACCGATTCTTATGCGAGGGAGGGAGGGAAACCTACCTAACCCGGAAGCCAGGATATATATATATATATATATATATATATATATATATATATATATATATATATATATATATATATATATATATATCACTACAGAGAACTTCATCGACGCGCTCGTACTTTGATATGACTTTTTGACTTTGCATACACAGAGGTGACACGACGCACTTTCTTGGGTACCACAAAGTTCAATCAAACTCTAACAGTTCGAGGAATGGCTTCCTTAGCCAATTTCTGCGTCCAATATGCGACGCTCATCTCGCTCTCACGCCTGTTTCTCTGATTGTGCTTTTGAGGTTAACATCTCCAGATACCACAATAGTATATTTATTAAGTTTATGATGATTGTTAGTCGTCGGGATGGAGATGTACCATGCTTCAACGAGAATACATCCACGTTGAGCGGGGCTGCAGCTGGCAAACACCAAAACATACATTAGGCAAACCCTCCTTTATCTATGTACAGTGAACAGTTAATTAGCCCCGTAAAGCGGCGTTTTACTTACGTGTTGTAAGCCAATTCGCATGACGGGGTGATCAACCTTGATTTTTCAACGAATGATTGCTGTTATATGTTTTCATAATAACCATTACACTTCCTTGCATACATTCAGGATTGTGTGTTTTGTAGTACGCCATGTTTGGTAATCGTCTGAACACTGCATCTGGAGCGTGCAATTAGTAATATTATTGCTATTGTTATATTACCGATATTAACTTATTATCATGTTCTCAGCCGTTTTCTTTAAAATGTGTAATTTCTGATGCCACAGGCATGGCACATTGTTTAAACTCATTGTGTTTGTATCAATAGTTTTTTTGAGGAGCCCCCAGGCACCTGCATAAGTACGCCACTACAAATGGTGTAAGCGACTTTTGCTTTGAAAGAACAAAATGTGGGCGAATATAACGTTACACTATCACTTTTTGCTTCCTTTTGACATGGTAGTTAGCTGTTTATGATTGGTGTAAACAGTATTTATTTTGCACACAGCACCAGCTTCTTACGCAAGGCAACAAATGACGCGAGAATGATTCATCGCGTAATGACCACGTATGCACGGCCACGTAAAAAGTAGAGGAATAAACTATTTTAGATATGGCGTATTCTTAGCCAATGATCCTTTGGCATTTAAAAAATTCTGTTTGCCATAAAATTGCCTGCTTGTTACATATTGTCACGAAGCCTGAAAGCATCTCCTTCTAAATGTTATTCAAGTAGGGTAGCTGCCAATGACATATGCACCGGCTACTTATAGAAGCTGGCGAGAGGAATGCCCCGCCGCGGTGGTCTAGTGGCTAAGGTACTCGGCTGCTGACCCGCAGGTCGCGGGATCGAATCCCGGCTGCGGCGGCTGCATTTCTGATGGAGGCGGAAATGTTGTAGGCCCGTGTACTCAGACTTGGGTGAATGTTAAAGAGCCCCAGGTGGTCGAAATTTCCGTAGCCCTCCACTAAGGCGCCTCTCATAATCATATGGTAGTTATGGGACGTTAAACTCCCCATATCAATCATATAAATGGCGAGAGGTATTTTAAGTATAATGAAATATTTCCGCTTGCAGCATAACGGTGATTAGTAGTTAGTGTGCGTGTACATCTATGTTAGCTCATACTTGCTGAGAGAAAGAGGAATAGAGAGTAAAGGCAGCACTGCACGTGTATGCTTTGCTGTCCGACATGTATTTTAAGCTGTAAAATACCATTTAGGTTGAATGAAACTAGCTAGCCGGAATCCTAACTAAGCCTCCAAAGTATAAAAACCACGATCTTTCACCTTATTCCTGGTCCGGTGGGTCAAGCTTGGGGTGAGCTTAAAAGCTGAGCTTGCAACTGAGCTCGAGTCCACTGCTTTATTTGCGGTCACTTTGCAAGCTGCTGCTGTGGCTCCATGTTACCAAAAGCAAGGCTGCTCAGGTTTATCACAGACTAAAGCGGAAACAATTATTCGTGTTTCAGCAGAGAAAAACTTAAAGATCTAAAACGATTCATCACACTCATCGGCTCCCAAAAACTTGGACAGAGCAGCGGTGATGATATAGCTTTTTCGAAGAATATTATTTTCCAAAAGCAGCAAATGCTTCGAGTGGTCTGCAATAAGTTTTTGCTTTCCCGTTCATAACTGCATCAACAAGCCAAGGTAGAATAAAAGTATGAACGAGTGATGTAATATTATAGGGCCCTTGTTCAGCGCTTGCCTACAATGTAATAATTTAGCACAAGACGCATGAGCACCGCATAGGCGACCCGCACCGCAAAGAGCCTACAAGAAAAATTGTCACAGGAAATTTTTCACAAAATTTCACATTGTTGTAACATATCCTCGTAACATTTTCATCCTCCCGTAAAAACATATTTGAGTGATCACTGTTGTGACGAAAAGCTGCGCCTTACTTGTTTGTGTCCCCAGCGTGCAGCCAAGAGTGACCACTCTCTAAAATGGGGAGGAAGCCCCGCCCCCAAAACTTTTTGCAGTGGGGGGAAGGGAAACGTTGTCCTCCTTGCCCCCACCGGCTTATATGCCTATGCGAATGAGTGTGTTTGTTCTTGAATGCTGTTGCTATGTGGCGACATTGAGGAAAATCTCGGGCCATCTATTGTGATGTTTCAAACGCTTACTGATGGTCAACAGGCTTTAAGGGCTGACATTGCTGACTTGAGGAGCTGTCTTCAGAAAGCAGAAAAAAGGATAGCAAGTATAAAAACTCGCCTGACCAAAGTAGAAGAAAACGTTGAGCCGTCATACCGCACAAGTAATGCAGTTGGCTAGTTATGGTCAGATATTTCCAAAATTCAGGAAAGCATCTCTCATAATCTAATGGTGGTTCGGGACGCTAAACCCCACGAATCAATCAAAATTCAGGGGACTCAGAAGTCAGCATATGTTAAGCTAGTTCACTTGGAAAACCGTTGCAGAAGGTCGACCTTGAAAGGTTTTGGTAAAGCGAGCGTTCCAAATGAGTCCGGATGTAATCAAGAAAAGGTTTACAAAAAAGCTCGGCGTGGGGTGCTATGCAGGAGGGCCTGAGCTTCGCGGGCAGCCCAGTTTGCTCCGAGCTCACTTGCGATGGCTGCGGCATGAAGACAGTGCAGACAGCGTGATACCAACGACGACAAAAAGAGTTGCATACGCATGTGGGACATTTGCGGTGGTTATCAAAAACACACCACGTGCGAGCACGTCAGCGCCACCACTCGCTCAAAATTTTAGCGGTGCAGCAACGTAAGCGTGATTGTCGTGCTGTCTTTTTGCCAAGTCAACGTGCACCTCCCGCAGGCGCGTTCGTGGGTGTATCTTTTTTTTTTGTGCAGGTTCTGTCGTTCCATCTGCAGCAAAAAAATTACACCATCGAATGAAGCAAGGGTGCACACACAGCACTCTCGCGCTGCTCGTTTCGCTTCTATCACACATTGCAGAACAGTATAAGAACAGGTCGTCACCAGGAGCACTCGCATCTTGTCGGCAACGTGGCTTCAATTGAATAAGCCATAAACGCGCTGAAATTGATTGCGAAACATTGTAACACGTAGTGATATCCCTTTTGCTTCTGCGTGCGTGTGTACATTGTCTGAGAGATAAAGCTGATAGAATAATTGTGCCACTCGACATGAGTACTGCTCCTCGGCTTGAGCATACGTGATGGGCCTACCCGATTTTCGCCACGGGCATCGAACTGAATTAAACTGAAAGACGCGTGAACTCTGATTTAAGCTCGTAGATTCTGAAAAGGCCCAAGTTCAATTCGGGACTGTGATGGTGCCAGTATGACTGTCAAGCGTTTCATGTGGTGAACGCTAAGCGGCAGCTTCCTTGCACATGAAATAATTTGCTGAGCCTACACTACATGAGCAAGGCATGAAAGAGTTGTGATAACCTAGCTTCTCGCAGCTTTTTAAGTTGGCTGTCTGTTAATGTGCGTCTACTTCTAGCTTTACGTAACTTGAATAGCATGGTCTGAAGACGTGGCTAACCACTACTATGACTTGGCATATTTAGCTTGGTCATAGCATGCCCTGCCATAACTACTTAGGTATACCATCTCGCCAAAAACAATCACAGCATACACACGGAGGGAATGATGATGGCTGGGGTGAAGCTTCGGAAGATTTATTGGTATAAACTGTGAATCGTCTGTCTGTCTGTCTGTCTGTATGTATGTATGTATGTATGTATGTATGTATGTATGTATGTATGTATGTATGTATGTATGTATGTATGTATGTATGTATGTATGTATGTATGTATGTATGTTCATTCGTAAATCCATCCGTCCGTCCGTCCACACCTGCTGAGTGATTCACCGAACTAGGCGGTCACGTACCACGAGCTACGAGGGACAGACCCATGGCTTTAGGAGCTTCACCCCTAATATAGCTAATTAGCCGGCCACACGTGCTCGGGTGGTAGTTATCAATGACAAAGAAGATGACGCGCACCGGCCGAGCAGCACGCTGGAATGGACAGGCTGGCCATGGTGATTACCACGTGGCCTCGTGTTTAGCTGTGGTTACGATGTTGTAAGACGCTCGGCCGGTAGTGATCTTAGAGACTGCCGTGCTGATTATTCTAAAACAGACTTAGTGCAGGCATCAAAAGCCTCAAAAGTAAATTAAACACCCCATGCCACCAAAACAATACTATCACAAATTGTTCCGGATGATTTTATTTCACGGCTGCACTTCTGCACTCAGTGGAACGACAAAAGAATGAAAGAAGCATCTGGCTCGACAACACCGCCCAACTTAGTCGACCGTCCTTAACGCTATGACTGGTTCCATCGTATACCCAATGAACCGCAGCGTGCTCAGCGGTGGATTTGACTTTTTCGTACTGTTGGCTCGTTCATAAGGGGGTGTCGCCAGAGCTCGGAAAGATGCCGAGCTTTGCGAACTCGGGCGTAACTCGGCCGATCCTGCATAGAACCCGTGAATTGCACTTCTGTTTGTCGCATTCATGGGCTTGGTAAATCTTGTGCTAACAGACGGCGAAGAGAAAAAAATATGTTCGGTACATGATAAGTTGCGCATCTAAGACCAGTTGTACGCATGGCGCAATGCGACTATGATACGCATACGGTATCAAACAAAAACACCCCACTGTCTCAGAGCTAGCAAGAAAAGACGCAACAGCTACGTCTCATTTCTCTCAACGCTAGAAGCGTGGTAAATAAAATGTATGTGCTTGAATCCTTGTTACTCTTATACGACCCGCATGTCTGCGTTATCACTGAAATTTGGCCTCATGACAACATTCGCAAACAGGAAATTCCGCCACCCGGTTACTGCTTGTATCGGCAAGATAGGGGTTCTCGAGGAGGAGGCGTGGATGTTCTTCCAAGACATCTTGTTGACATAACCATCGGAGGTTAAATTGCTGACCATGAAATTTTTTTTTTGCCCCGCCGTGATAGTCTAGTGGCTAAGGTACTCGGCTGCTGACCCGCAGGTCGCGGGTTCACATCCCGGCTGCGGCGGCTGCCTTTCCGATGAAGGCGGAAATGTTGTAGGCCCGTGTGCTCAGATTTGGGTGCAGGTTCAAGAACCCCAGTTGGTCGAAAATTCCGGAGCCCTTTACTACGACGTCTCTCATAATCATATGGTGGTTTTGGGACGTTAAACCCCACAAATCAATCATGGACCATAAAATTTTGCTGCTAAGTGGCGTTTTGTGAAATTCCTTTCTTTCTTTGTGCACTATACCGCCTGTCTGACGCAAATTACGTTTATTTGTCAAAACTGCGTGAGCATTTACTTAGCCTACGTGATAGAAATATAATCTTGACGGGTGATTCTAACCTTCTTGAAATTAACTGAGATCAATAAAATATTGATATTTCAAAACAATTGATGTTTCATTTGATGTGATATTTTCTTTGAATTTATAGCAGAGAGTGCGTCAGTGGACGCGTGGTAAGTTCGTCCTAGATCAGCTATTTAAAACAGAAATATTTAATGGTGCTACGGCATTAGTGAAGCCAGGCATTTCAGATGATAATGTAACTTTTTTTTCGTTGGCAGTGACAAAAAATGGGCTGAAGTCAGCAAAAAATTCTTCTCAAGTTCGGGACTTTCAAAACGCTGATGACGTTTCAGTACTCGATTACCTAGAGGTACATCTTGACTTTCTACTTGATAATATCGAGAACTCCTGGTGAGGTTCTGAGATTCGATAAAGTTTTGCGTCACAAAATTTACGCCTAACAAAATCCTCAACAAACGGCATGTAAGCCTTTCAATAACTAGGGATGTCCTTCACACAAAACGTAAAATGAAACCACTCCGCAAGCAAACAAAAATTGTCATGATCTTTTCGTCTTGAACAGAAACAAAATCTAATAATTGAACGAAAAGAGTCTCAAAACGCTTAGTTCAAAATTGTCTTTCCAAGTAAATAATTACGACAGCGAAAATTCTGCTGGTTTTCAAAGGAAAGTAGGCAGGATGTTTCGAAAATAAAAAAATGTTGGTGAGATATGTACTGATGCCCGGCAGATCTCAAGGAACTTCAAGTGATACTTCGAAAGTTTTTTTTCAAAAAGTGGTAATTATATACCCGAGGGCGCTGATTCATCTTTAGCTGATGATTTAACAGTGTTGTACGAAGGCGTGGTGTCTATGCTACTTATTGTTATTAAAAAAATGTCTGGTCCGGATGGCTTCCATATTGCTTTCATTCATCGCTATGCCGAACAGGTATCTCTTTTTCTGATAGATTTGTTTAGTTAGTCAATTACCGAAGGCGGCATTTCTTACAACTGGCGTTTAGTAAGCATAATTCTCATTCACAAGAAATATGATAGTTTATATGTAAATATTTGTCGTTCAATCTCTATTATAGGCACATGCAGTAAGTTGTTGAAACATGTCGTTTCAAAATAACTCATATATTTTCTTGAAAAGCGCAATGCATTTTTGCCGTTTAAGCACGGTTTTTGAAAGAAATTGTCTACAGTTACACAGCTTGTGAAAACAGTACATGATTTTTCACATATGCTTGACACGGCTGGACAGATTGATGCCTTGTTTTGAGACTTCGCAAATTAATTCGATAAAGTGCCTCATGGGAAGCTATTACAGAAGCTTGAGTATTTTGGTTTCAGGAAAGTATTAATAAATAGAATTGGTGCCTCCCTTAGGGACAGGCAGCAATTTATACAAGTATCGGGTCAAAGCTAAGACCTGCTGTGTGTGACTTCTGGAGTGCCCCAGGGAAGTGTTTTGTCACCTTTGTTACTTTTAATTAGTTATATTGATTTGACAGACTTAATTTTAATGATGTTTGCATTCGAATGTTCACTGATAACTGTGTTGTTTTCAAAGAAATTGTTCTCCTAATGATCACTTACTATTACAATAGCTTCTGGTTGTTGGGGATAGGCGGGTTCAATGGGGCATGGAGTTTCACACGGAAAATATTATACTTCTGCGTATTACAAATCGAAAGCCTAGTACGTTCACCTAACGTATCAAGAAGGGTGATATATAGGAGGTAGACAAACGTAGGTATCTTGGTGTCACCACCAACAACAAACTAACCACGTCAACACATATATCGGATAATTGTACCCGTGTGCTGCAGAAGTTGTGGTTTCTGAAAACGAAACAGAAAACCGCACCTCCTAGCTTTAAGCTTTTAGCTTATAATACTTGCGTTAGAACTGAATTCAATTATGCTTCAATTGCATGGGATTCTCACAATGAAAGTGATATTTCAGAACAAGAACGGGTTCAAAAAAAGCAGTGCGCTTCATAAATAGTAAGTTTTGAATTACTGACTCGCCTTCCTCGTGCAAAAAGCACTTACCGAAGGTTGTCTGAGCCGGGACCCGCTGAGCTACGTACAGCCAGCCGCCTTTTTAGTCTACGTAAAGGGAAGCCGTCTTGTTCTCGTTCGCCTTCTCTTCTTCTTCTTCTTCATCTTGTCCCCTCATGGCTCATAGGGTCATACGTAATGGAAGGAATTGGTCGAGTAGGACGTGTATTTTTTCAATATTTTCTTTAGTTTATTACTCCTAAAATCTAGAAGGGAATTGGTCCTGTATTATGTGAAACTCCTCAGCATTTTCTTCAGTATACTACACGCATAATCTAGATTTACCTCATACAACTTCTTGCGTGGCTCGTCTGATATCTATGATGATGATGATGATGATGATCCTTGTTACTCTGGCGCACACCAAAAAAGGGGGATCGGCCAAGAATTGGGTGGCAGGATCTTAAGTTAGAAGGCTTATAATCTTTCAAACACAAAGTAATTTTGGACTGAAGCAAAAAATTATATAGAAAGAAAAGCCAAAAATCAAAAAAGGAGTATATCTGAGCAGGGATCAATGCAGGCTGTCAGATTCGACTTGAGACAGAGGTAATGGTGAATCTGAAACAAATATATATATATATATAGATATATAAATATATATATATATATATATATATATATATACGGCAGTCGCTTTGTTTCAATTATGTTGTTAACTACCGCAGAGCAGTCAACTGCTGCCAAACGGTAAAGTTACTGCCACATTTAATTATAATCCTAATTTTTCAAGGGGAGCTACCAGGTATCTTTTTCACTAATAAGAAATGATCTATCGTTTCCATTTCTTCGCATACCTGAAATAAAAGTGACGCGTTTAGACCAACTTTATGCAAATCATAATTTAGTTGCGGAATTCCACAACACAATCTTGTATAAGTAACTTCCAATTGCCGTGTTGCGCACCAATGTCTATTCCAGCAGCATCCTAAATGTGCAAAATCTAAAAATTTATCCAATGAGTAGCAGTTAGATTCACGCTAGCAGAGTTTTCTAAACCTTATTGCTGTCTCGTAAGCCGTATCAGGCAAAATCGGGATAAGGGGACCGCCAAAAGATAGTGTGGCTAGTGCATCCGCTATCTCATTGAGATATAAGCCACGGTGGCCTGATACGCATAAGAGCTGCAGTGTTTGCAAGTTTGTCGGTATAAGTTGTCGAAACATGTGCATAAGTGTTAAGTCGGTTCCTGAAGACAAAGCAGCACATAATGAAAAAAGAATCTGTAATTACGACTGCTTCTAATTCGCCCAAAGGAAGTTTCCGCAGTGCCAGTACAATAGCAAATAATTCTGCTATGCATATTGGTGTGTAATCTGGAAGTATAAACGAAAAGGAACTGTCAAGAGAACGTGAGAAGATACATGCGCAAGCCTTTTCTTTTGATGCGGATGCATAAGTCGCAATTATGTTGTTCATGTTGACGTGTGCAAAGCAATCCTGAAGCCGACCATTTAAATAATGAAACGGCATTCGCTTTGCGTTAGAGAGCTAAATATTCTCAAATTTCATCTGAAGATCTAAATTAAAGTTACTTGTTGATAAAATATGTTTGATTTTGACGTTTGATGATTGATTTGTGGGATTTAGCGTCCCGAAACCACTATTTGATTATGAGAGACGCCGTAGTGGAGGGCTCCGGAAATTTTGACCACCTGGGGTCTTTAACATGCACCCAAATCTGAGTACACGGACCTACAACATGACTTAAACGTTTATTGGTTATAGAAGCGCTTGAACGAACATGATCTGTGGGCAGTGGAACCACGACCACCAAGTTTCAAAAATAAGCTTGGCTCTTTAATAAAAGCATAAAACGATTCTCTTTGGGGCAAAGTGCGTAGTTTCGAACTTGTTTGGATAGTAAGCATTTTGAATTTATTCAACAATGACGGTAGACGCACTCCCTTGTATGGCACATCGTAAGCAACAAACTTGGGTAGTACAAAGCACAAACGTAAAGCTTTCCTTTCTGATAGTATTAGCGGTTGCACTGCCTGAAAATAAGACCCAGCTGATTTCCACGATAGGACGCATGTACATTTTATAGATCATTACAAATATAATTCTTCGCAGCCCCACTTTTCTATTACTGAGCGTGCGTAACCACCCCATGCCGTGCTCGTGTTACTTTGGACCCATTGTGATCAATGTGACTCTTTAAATTTAACGAGCTGTTTTCTATATAATCACGGGGTCGTGACGCGGCTGAAGACAGGAGACTTTGTACAGCATCGGCTCTACAAAGTCTGATTGATTTGTGGGGTTTAACGTCCCAAAACCACCATATGATTATGAGAGACGCCGTAGTGGAACGCTCCGGAAATTTCGACCACCTAGGGTTCTTTAACGTGCACCCAAATCTGAGCACACGGGCCTACACAATTTCCGCCTCCATCGGAAATGCAGCCGCCGCAGCCGGGATTTGAACCCGCGACCTGCGGGTCAGCAGCCGAGTACCTTAGCCACTAGACCACCGCGGCTGGGCGCTCTACAAAGTCTGAAACTGAACAAAGCGTCGGCCGTCGATCAACTACTGACAAGTGGCGAAGTGGGTCGGCATTTATACTCTTGCCGTCGAACGTTCTAGCGTTATAGCTGGTGGTAGCGTAGGTTCCAGAATAATCTGTACAGTTCACAGAGTAGGCGTGATCCTATCGAAATGATCTACTAGAGTCCGGAAGCTTCTCGAAAACTGCAGGTGTGGTTTGCACTGAGAATTGTGTAGTGTTTTGGGGCGATAACGAAACTTGGAAAATGAAACGTGGTATTGCCCCCCTCTGAAGAAGGCATCGTCCCGATGCTTTAAATAAAGATGAAGGAACAAGAATAATGCAAGAAAGTACAATGAATAAATTACGATAAAATAATAATACAAAAAACACTGTTTCGATTTGTTAACGCGCATAAAACGGCTTGAAGCGCACGACATGGACGCTTTCAGGTCGCGATCGGCGCCGTTGAGAGTTCGTGATGCCGTCGGGGACAACCTCGTAATCAAGTGGGCCGAGACGTCGAACCACCTTGTACGGTCCGAAGTACCGTCGCAGAAGCTTTTCACTTAGTCCACGTCGGCTTATCGGCGTCCACACCCAAACACGTTCACCAGGCTGGTATTCCACGAAGCGTCGTCGAACATTGTAACGGCGGCTGTCGGTCGTCTGTTGATTCTTGATACGAAGACGCGCGAGTTGTCGGGCTTCTTCGGCGCGTTGAAGGTACTCACTCACATCGAGGTTTTCTTCGACGGTGGCGTTCGGTAACATGGCATCGAGCGTCGTTGCCGAGCTCCTTCCGTAGACCAATTTGTATGGAGATATCTGCGACGTCTCCTGCACTGCCTTGTTGTATGCGAAGGTCACGTACGGAAGAATGGCGTCCCACGTCTTGTGTGCGACATCGAAGTACATTGCCAGCCTGTCGGCGATCGTCTTGTAAAGCCGCTCGGTGGGGCCGTTGATCTGTGGGTGGTACGCTGTTGTCCAGCGGTGGTTTGTCTGACTGTATGCCAAGATCACTTGAGTTAAGTTGGCAGTAAATGCCATTCCTCTGTCGGTGATAAGGACCTTTGGGGCGCCGTGACGTAGGACAATATTTTCGCCGAAGAACTTAGCTACCTCGGATGAACTGCCTTTGGGAAGGGCTTTTTGTCTCGGCGTAGCGGGTGAGGTAGTCGGTAGCTACCACGATTCACTTGTTTCCGAAAGCCGACATCGGGAACGGCCTCAGTAGGTCAATACCAATCTGCTGGAAAGGTCGGCAAGGTGGATCAATTGGCTGCAGAAGTCCCGCTGGCCTTGTTGGCGGTGTCTTGCGTCGCTGACAGTCCCGGCATGTCCTCGCATAACGAGTGACGTCGGTGGTAAGACGTGGCCAGAGGTACCTTTCTTTTACACTCGCGAGGGTGCGAGAAACACCAAGGTGCCCTGCCGTCGGATCGTCGTGCAGGGCCTGCAGTAGTTCTGGTCGCAGAGCTGAAGGCACCACAAGGAGGTACTTAGCTCGAAGCTGTGAAAAGTTTTTCTTTTGTAGAAGACCGTTGCGCAGGAAGAACGACGCAAGTGCGTGCTTGAATACCTTCGGGACTTCGGCGGTCCTGCCTTTGAGGTATTCTATCAGGGCCATAAGTTCCGGGTCGGCCCGCTGTCGTTCAGCGAAGTCGTCGGTAGTTATCGTTCTCAAAAGTAATCGTCATCCGGGTCGTCGGGTGGTGGTTAGTCGACAGGTGCATGAGAGGGACCGTCGGCGCTTGAGTGTTTCTTGCCGGACTTGTAAATGACAGTAATGTCATATTCTTAAACTATCAGGCTCCATCGTGCGAGGTGACCTGAAGAGTCCTTCAAGGTGGCTAGCCAACTCAAGGCGTGGTGGTCGCTCAACACTTTGAAGGGCCTGCCGTAGAGGTAGAGGCGGAATTTCGACGTAGCCAGGATGATGGCGAGGCACTCTTTTTCTCTTGTGGAATAATTGGCTTCTGCTTTGGATAACGATCGGCTGGCGTAACTTCTAACCCTTTCAAGTCCGTCAGCCCACTGCACAAGAAGCGCGTGAAGACCTACGCTGCTTGCGTCAGTGTCTATTTCTGTCTCGGCGAATTCGTCGAAACGGGCAAGTAACGGAGGCGTCTGGAGGCAATGTTTAAGATCCTGGAAAGCGTGTTTCTGCGGCGTTTCCCACTTGAACTCCACGTCGGCCTTAGCAAGGTTAGTGAGAGGATCGGCGATGCGGGTGAAGTTTTTTACGAACCGCCTATATTAGGCGCACAGGCCCGAAAATCGGCGCACCACCTTCTTGTCAGTGGGTGGCGGGAAGTCGGCAATGGCGGCTGTTTTCCGTGGATCGGGACCAACTCCAGACTTGCTAATAACGTGCCCCAGAAACAACAGCTCCTCGTACGCAAACCTGCACTTTTCTGGCTTTAGTGTGAGTCTGGACGTATTTATGGCTTGAAGTACAACTTCAAGGCGCCGAAGATGCTCGTCGAAACTTGAGGAAAACACGATGACGTCGTCCAAGTACACAAGGCAAGTCTGCCACTTCAATCCTGCCAGTACTGTATCCATAACGCGTTGAAAAGTTGCAGGTGCTGAGGAAAGACCGAAGGGCATCACCCTAAACTCGAAGAGGCCGTCCGGTGTTATAAATGCCGTCTTCTTTCAGTGTCTTTCGTCGACTTTGATTTGCCAATAACCACTCTTGAGGTCCATTGACGAAAAGTACTTGGCGTTATGGAGCCAATCAAGTGCGTCGTCTATTCGTGTGAGAGGATATACGTCCTTTCTTGTGATTTTGATCAGGCGGCGATAATTGACGCAGAAACGTAGGGTCCCATTCTTTTTCTTCACTAACACCACAGGGGATGCCCATGTACTCTTGGACGGCTGGATAATGTCATCCCGCAGCATTTCAACAACTTGTCTCTTCATGGCCTCAGGTTCTCGCGTCGAAACCCTGTACGAACTCTGACGGAGTGGTCTGGCATTTTCTTCTCTTATGATGCAATGCTTCGTAATCATATAGTGGTTTTGGGACGTTAAACCCCACATATCAATCAATCCAATGTTTCGTGATTGGGGTCTGCCGAATTTTTGATGACGACAAAAAGCAATCTTCGTACTGCAGGAGCAGGGCCTTGAGCTGTTCTTGCTTATGGTTCGAAAGTCTGGGATTGCCATCGAAAGCAATGGGAGGGGCTTGGTTCCTCTGAGCAGGTTCCGCAGAATCGGCGAAGGCGAATTACTGGTGGCTTCGACAATTTCTTCGATGTATGCGACAGTTGTTCCTTTGTTCACATGTCTGTACTCATTGCTGAAATTCATGAGCATAACCGTTGCTTTGCCTCCGAACAGCTCTGTAATTTCTCTTGCGGCACAAAGATTACGGGTGACCAACAGATGCTGACTGCCTTTAACGACGCCTTCCAAGTCAGGTGATTTAGGAGCACTGACTGACATAATGACGCTTCAGCGAGGCGGAATGGTGACTTGTTCTTCCAGCACATTCAAGGCATGGTTTCCTGACGGCGTTCGCGGCGGTAGTGCTTCTTCTGTGGATAACGTTATCGAGTTTGTTTTTAGGTTGATGACAACACCATGGAGGCCTAAGAAGTCCATGCCAAGGATGACATCTCTCGAGCAACGCTGTAGGACAACGAAGTCTATAGGATAAATACAGCCGTTAATGGTGACGCTCGTTGTGCAGATTCCTGCAGGCGTTACGAGATGACCTCCAGCTGTGCGGATTTTAGGGCCTTCCCAAGCTGTCCTAACTTTCTTTAACTTCACGGCGATCGACGCACTGATGACGGAGTAGTCGGCTCCAGTATCGACGAGAGCGGTCACACTGTGGCCGTCGATAAGAACGTCGAGGTCACTAGTTCGCCGTCTCGCATTACAGTTAGGGCGTGGTGTCGGGTCACGGCTGCGTCGGCTTGTTCCGCTGCTTTCATGTGTCGTCGTCAGGTCACCTTCGGTAAGTGAGGTTTCGCCATCAGGGCTTTGCCTGTTTGGCGTTGTGTTCGGAAAGCTCCGTCGCGGCGTCGTCGACGTCGGAGGATCTTCGGTAGTTTGTCGCACAGCAACCACTCCTACATTAGTTGTTGCCCTTAGTTTTCGGGCTAAGAGCCCGGCCCCGCGTTGGGCCAGAGTACTGCCGGTGGTGCGGTGACGTGCGGCGGCTGGGCGACGGTGAACGGGAAGGACTTCGTGGTGTCCACTGAGTTCCTGTCAGGTAGTCGGCGATGTCACGTGGTCGTTCTCCTGGCTCTGGACGCGGTGCGTTGACGGCGAAGCCATGCAGTTTCATCTGTCGGTAGAGGCAACGGCGGTATGTGTGTCCGGCCTCGCCGCAGTGGTAGCAGAGCGGGCGGTGGTCAGGGGTGCGCCAGACGTCAGTCTTCCTCGGCGCACTGCGCTGGGCCGCTGGCAAATGGTAGGACGTCAGTGGGGGTGATGGCGGCGGTGGCGTCTGGTGACGAAAGTGCGATGGGGCAGTGTTTTGGCGTGCGCGTGGAGGAGGGGCGTGGCGGTGGGCTGCAGCAGCATAGCTCATGGCTTGAAGCTGAGGCTCTTGAGGCTGAGATACGCCAAGCGATTGCTGGATTTCCTGGCGTACGACGTCCGTGATAAATTCCACGTGAGGCTGCGCTGAAGCAAGTAATTTTCGCAGCTCTTCTTGCACGATCGCTCGGATCGTCTCACGCAAGTCCGTGGTTCCAAGCGCTTGAATGCCAGCGTATCTTGTAGACGGGAAGCTGCGGTTGTATTGCCGCGTGCGCATCTCTAGCGCCTTCTCTATCGTAGATGCTTCTGAAATGAATTCGGCCACCGTCTTTGGCGGGTTTCTGATGAGGCCGGCGAAGAGTTCGTGCTTTACTCCTCACATCAGCAGACGGACCTTCTTCTCCTCGGACATGTCGAAGTCAGCGTGGCGGAAAAGTTTAATCCTATCTTCCGTGAATAGCGCCACGTTATCGTTTGGCATTTGTATGCGGGTTTCAAAAAGAGCTGCGGCCTTCTCCTTGCGCACCACACTTGCGAAAGTAGTGAGGATCTTGGTGCGAAACACGTCCCACGTTGTAAGGCTTCGCTCTTGATTCTCGAACCAGGTCCGGGCAGCATCTTCTAAGGCGAAATACACATGCCGGAGCTTGTCATCGTCTGTCCAGTCATTGAAGGCGGCGACGCGGTCGATCCTTTCGATCCAGCTTTCCGGGTCTTCCAGAGTTGAAGCATGGAAAGTTGTCAGCTCTTTGAGTTGCCGGAGCAGGAGTGGGGAAGCTGCACGGGGCCTGTCATGGTTGAGGTAGTTGTTGTCGGGATCCGGGTCTGCCTGGCTGCTTCAGGAAGGGGGCCGTACTCTGGTCGTAGTCCCCTCTGCCTGCGGCTTGTTCGCTGTTCAGGGTTAGCGTCCGTGTCTTCTTTGCCGCTTGGGCTAGGATTGCGGCTTGAAGAGGGCGTTTGGAACATCAAAGAAGCAGCACCTCCACCAGATGTCACGCGGTCATGACGTGACTGAAGACAGGAGACACTGCGTTGTAATTTAACTGTTTATTTGGACGAACCTGTGCCCGGTAAACCGAAAGTCTGAATAGAGTAGCAGTCTTGGACTGATAGCGGCGAACGGAGCGCCGGCTGTCGATCAACTACTGACAAGCAGTCAAGCGCGTCGGCATTTGCACCCTTGCCGTCGAATGTTCTAGCATTATCGCTGGCGGTGGCGTAGGTTCCAGAATAATCTGTACAGTTCGCTGAGTAGGCGTGATCTTATCGAAATGATCTACTACAGTCTGGAAGCTTCTCGAAAACTGCAGGCGTGGTTTGTGCTGAGAATTGTGTAGTGTTTTGGGGCGATAACAAAACTTCGAAAATGGAACAGGGCAATATGATGCCTAAGTTGTTGAGTGAATCCGCATGGGGAATCTGCTCTGTGCCAAAGATCAGGAAGATGTTGACAGGATCCCTGAACGAGAACGCTAAAATGATGTGCGGCAGACGTCTACGTCTTCTTCACCTTCGACTGTGGCTTGAATCTGTTGTAGGGGATTCACCAAGAAATGAGTGGTTTTGTAAACTGTTAGAGTAAGGGTGGCTATAAAATTGACTCATTGATAATGTATACATAAAGTATTGTTGCTCTATGAAAAGTATATTCTGGGCAAGTGATATAAATGTTTAAACATGGTAGACGTGTTTGAGCTCGCTACTGACTCTTGGGCTTTATCCATATTTAATTCTATCCACTATTATCATAAGTACTACAAGAGAACGTGCACACTGCCGGATTTGGGCATTCATACGTCCAGGAAGATTCATATACCCAGACAATTCCCAGGTTCAGGTTACTGAGCTCTCGAAAATAGCGAAGACATGGGCACTAGAGAAAATTAGAGAAAGCATAAATGTGAAATTACATGACAATAATTAAGACAGCCCCAACGCAGTGGTTCAAGGGCTGAAGTAGTAGTGAATTTGGTAGCGTTCCCCTACTTCAAGCTTCCCTGTTCCTTACTCTGTCGGTGGGTCTCTACATTCCTTTTTCTTTCTTCATCATTCTATTTTTGTTCTACTTCCTGCCATTTCTTCCTTTCTCGGTATTTTTCACTTCCACTTTTCTCTCTGTTGCTCACTCTCTAGCTCTTCATCTGCCTCTCATTGATTGAATAACTTTTTGTACATCTTATTTTTCTGCCTTTCCTTCTCTATTTTTCTCTCTGTAGATTTTATATGCGAGGAATAAGATACGTCTTTGGTTAACAGCTAGCCAATGCTTGGCGCATCCGCCTGTTCCAAATGGAAAGAGGATTATTGGTGATACGCTTTTGTGGTGAATATATGAATGCGACACAGCAAGTCATGGGGTCCCAAACCTCCGATTGGTGTCACAGCAACTCTGGGAAGGCACCGCCCTCTGTGTCAGTTAAATAGGAACTGTGGACGTACGTCGAGTGTTTACCTTCTCTCCGCCACGCTGCCCCTTGTTTCCGGGTACGTGCAGGGCACTTGCAGTTTCGTGCAATGCGTTGCTTGAAAAAAAAATATCCCAGCTGGACATGCACTACGAAAAGCAAACGTAATCAAAGCAGAAAAGTTGGTTTCTCACGTTTATGCCGTGGAACAGACGTCAACAGAGCCCGAATTAACACGAAATGATGGCACAGTGTTCGGAAATGCATGTCTTGCCGCCTAGAAGATAGTCTAGGCGACAAGAGATGCATTTTTTATTCGCAACTTCAACTGAGCGCTCGCTACACAGTGGGCGCTTTAGGAATCGGCGCTAACAAGGACAAACTTGAAAGCCAATGACAACTTTCTTCAAAGCCACGTTGAGGACACACCAAGTTGCCTCTAATACCGAGTCCATTGCAACAACGTAGCTTTCGATTCTCTCATTCACTGCAAGAACACCACCACCGCATCTATCACGTCTGTCACAACGATATATATATATATATATATATATATATATATATATATATATATATATATATATATATATATATATATATATATATATATATTGAAGCACGGCGATTCTTCGTTCCGAATTGTGTCGGAAAGCCACGTTTCAGTTAACGCAATAATATCAGCGTCAGAATCATTAACCGCTGCACAAATTTCATCCTTCATGGACAAGAGGCGGCGAACGTTGGTAAAAAGCGTGATCAAATTTCTGGGGTTATCACAAGTGCCCTCGCCCCCTACTTTTTCCTAGCTCCCCAAAGAAGCAAATAATTGACTACACGAACGAAGTTGCCGCGAAGAGAAGTTTGCGACACTAGCGGTATTAGTTATGGATCTGGATGGTTCAATTTCATGCACAATATCAGTAATGCAGTCATAGGCCTAGCATTTCTCGTTAGCAAAAAGTTTCTTGTAACGCAGGTGAAAAGGACAATAAAGCTTTTTGGCGAAGTTGGTCAGCACCACTCTGGCACGGCGAGTATTGATAGAAAAATCTTCACGCATAACCACTTTGCTTCCTTAAAGCTTGTGACGTTTTGAAAAAAACCATTTCTTCCACTTTGTACGTAGAAAATTTGACTATAATCCGACAAACTTTATTGCCGGATAAACGGCGAATTATAAGTGCGCACGCAATGTTATCACCAGACAAGGTAAGGTCCAGGGACTGGTGAAACAAGCGCAAGACTGTTTCCTCATTCTGCTGCGTATTTCTCCTGTATTGCTCAAGTATTGAAGCTACATTTGTGTAGCTGCAATACAGGAGCCCTTTCTCTTAAAAAAACGAATATTTTTTAAAGACGAAAATTTTTTGTTTGTCTGTCTGCCTGTCTGTCTGTCTGTACACTTGTCTTTTTTTCCACTCTTACCGACATCGGGTACTTGAAACGGCCGACCCCATCCGTAGCGACCTCCAAAGTTGCTCAAGGTTGAGCGTTCATGCCTGTGCAATTGTCAATTTAAAAAGCAAATATTGCGCATTTGTGGGGCACCATAACAACATGCTTATATTCTCCATATTCATCTCTTACTAGAAAACGCATACATAAGTAATTTTAAGGACTGTAGCGCTTATCACGCTGCGCTTACCATGCAACGCTTGCACGGAACAGGCAGTGTTTCAAACGCTTTGCTAAGACTACAGCTTATCGCCTCTGTGACGGGCGCGCATGGCCATACGCTTTGTTTTCCAAAAAAAAACTGCCAGATGGCGCTCATGTCTCATGTTTGACGTGACTTGATGTGCTCGTTCACCTCCGCTGCACGCTCGAGGACATGGAGGAAGGAAAGAAAAAATGGGGCATGCCCAGCCGGCACGGTAGTGAAAAGTGTGGAGGAAATGACATCATGGCAGCTATATTTACTAGACACAATGGCGGCGTTGCTATGGTTACGTGTTGTGCAGTGGAGCTGGTCTAGCAGTGAGCGTGCCGCGGCTGGCGGCGGCACGTGTGCCTCCTCAGGTCTCGAGCTGAGCCGCGGCGGACAATATCCGTGCTCTCTGCGCAGCCCTATTGGTTACGCAGTGTTCTGGCAGTTACTGTACTCTTAGCAACGTTTACAAATCCTTTTGCCCATCACGGGGTTTAAACAGTGTTGAGAACGAGTGCATATTCATGTGTCGTGCGGCGAATGACACGGATGAAGCAATTAGTGTTCAGCGAAATAGCGTTGGGCCCCATGACGAAGCGGAACGAGGACGAACGCCTTGCAGGTCAGTGACAGTTGGGCAGTGCTCCTGCTTGTGACAACGGATGACGCTGTTGAACCCAGCAAGACGCAATGAGTACTATGTGCACACACATAGTTTCGTGTTGTGTGCTTGCAGTAACAATTTGCATGTGTGTATAAAACACCTTTTCTGTTCCACTTCATATACTCTCCCCCAGCGCTGCATGTAATCTCAACGTAACAGCAACCGCGTTCAAGTGTCACTTGTACCCTGCTCAAAGTCACCATGGTCGCGCAGAATGCTGAAGCCGGCGAGTTTTACGCGAAACAAGGACACAGTGACCGGACGCTGCGTCGGCAACGTGGCGGAATGCAACCGTACAAGGCGCACGGACGAACCTGTTGTCTGTACAGTTGCTGAAATAATGATGTGAAAACACGCGCTGTTGTCAGTTCATCTAGCGCGAGTTTTCGTGCACTTCCTTCGTTGTCGGTGAGCTGTTACTCGCTGTTAATACTCGGACGAAATGATTTCGCCGAAGGTGTCGAGCTGACCCAGAGTGGTGAGCATCGTTCATTAGTTTCGGATCGTCACGACATGCACGCTGCGCAGCTCACGTGCTTTCCAAGCCAGACAGAGAGTCGTGCCTTCTGCTTTGCATTCGGATGTACACAAGAGAGGAGAATTTGCCCAGTCATTATGGCCGACTTCCGGATTCATGGCGGCTTCACAACGAGTGACGTCAGGGCCTCTCCTACCTTTCCTTCCTCCATGCTCGGGGCACTCTAAGGCAGCGCCTGCGGAATACCATTCACCAATTTTCTTGTGCAAAACATGAAATAAATGTTTTGTTCACTCTCTCCCCACGCAAGACTATCGTCTTTCGACGATATTTGCAAATTATATGCAGATATGGGGCCATTTTTTTGTCTTCAACTTTACGTTTTTCATTAGCACTTTAATCGAGAGGTCTTCACGCTGCTCTGCAATGAGCGTTTCTCGATCTACCCTCGACAGCTCACACCAACTTTCTGCTACTGGCGAGAGCGTAGCAGTCTCGCTCTTATCCAATGGCGTCATGTCGCCTCCTCCGCCGACAAAGACGGCTTCTGCGAAACCTTTTTGAATGACCAAGTAGCGGACGGAAGCATCAATTGGGGAGGATTCCGAGAAGCTGATGATGACAAGCAGCACTGGATCGCGCTTCTGTTCTTCCTCATTGTTAAGGAAGTCGGACACTGACAGGATAGAGTTCTTCGTGGGCTCGTCAATGTCCTCATGATGGTCGACATGGTACCGGTAGAGGCAATCGGCATCATGGTGTACACGGCCAGATTTGTAGACCACCGAATATGAAAACTCTTGCAGGCGCAAAACCCAGCGACCAAGGCGCCCTGATGGATCTTTCAGAGAGTTGAGCCAGCAGAGCGAGTGGTGGTCGGTAACTAACGAAAATGTGTGTCCGTATAGATAAGGTTGGAATTTTGCCACCCCCTATACAAGAGGCAAGCACTCACGCTCTGTGATTGAATAGTTACGTTCAGGTGTGGATAGAAGGCGGCTGCCATATGCAATAACGCAATCATGGCCATGTTGTGTCTGAGCCAGCACTGCACCAATGCCATGTCCACTTGCATCTGTATAGATTTCCATAGGGGCAACAGGGTTGAAGTGTGCCATAATCGGAGGAGTAGTGAGAACTGCGATGAGGGTCGAGAACGCAGAAGCCTCTTCTGAGACCCATGAAAACGGGACGTCTTTCTTGAGGAGCTGCGTAAGCGGCCTCGCCATGTGCACAAAATTATTGACGAAGCATCGGAAATAGGAACATGAAGCGGCGTGCATCCTTCGCAGATCATGGTACAGGAAATTTTTTGACGGCGCTGATTTTTCCCGGGTCACTTTGTACACCGTTGGCGTCTACTAATTGGACAAGTAGTGTGATTTGATGGCATCCAAAGTGACACTTCGACGAGTTGAGCAGCAGGTCAGAACGACGGAAGTGTCTAAGGTGGCTGATAGGCGCTCTATATGAGTTTCAAATATTGGTGAAAAAACGATGACGTCGTCCAAGTAGCACAAACAGGTAGACCATTTGAATCCTGTGATCAGAGAGCCCATCATTCGTTCGACGGTGAATGGAGCGTTACAAAAGCCGAGGGGCATGACCTTGAACTGATATAGGCCATCGGGGGTGATGAATGCCATCTTTTCATGGTCCATTTCATCTACCTCTATCAGCCTGTAGCCGGAACGAAGGTCTATAGAGAAAAAATAGTGGGACCCATAGAGGCAATCAACCGCATCATCTATTCGTGGCAGAAAATACACGTCTTTTTTAATAATTTTGTTGAGATGTCAATAAATCAACGCAGAAACTCCATGCACAGTCCTTCTTGCGGACTAGCACTACAGGAGAAGACCAAGGACTGCAAGATGGCTCAATGATCTCCTTGGCGAGCATTTTGTCGACCTCATTTTGGATAATGAGACGCTCGGCCACCGACACCCGATATGAACGCCTATGAATAGGATGCTCATTACCAGTGTTTGCGCGGTGAGTCATACCAGTAGCTTTCCCCAACGGACAGCCACTGAGGTCAAAAGCGTCGATGTAGGACATCAGAACCCGGTGGAGCTCGTCAGTCTGCTGCGGGGTTAAGTTGGAAGCGATCATCGACGTAATAGCGCTGTCGGAGCAAGTATCAGATTGATGTTGAGTGTGGGGTTCGGCAATCGTGAAAAAATCTACAGCATTGTCTTCTAAGGTGCAGAGCAACGCCAAAGAGATCCCTTGTGGCAGCACTTGAGGAGTCAAGCTAAAGTTGACAACAGGGAGACACGTGGAATTTCCTGCGATAGACAGAATGTAGTGCGGTAATGTAATACCACGGTTTATGAGGACATCGGCGATAGGGGTCAGAACATCGTCATCGTCGGGAACTGGTGGTATTGAGACGAGATCAGTGTCTCTGGAGGGAGGCGCGCATGTCCCGTTGTGCAGAGGCGACTGGGACGTTGTGCAAGAGGTTCTGTTGCGGGCAGGTGTAAACAGAGCGTACTGGTCGAACAGTCTATAAGGGCTAAATGCGCGGACAGGAAGTCTAGGCCTAAGATTACGTCGTGGGGGAATTTATCAAGGACGGTGAAGAGAACAACTGTGTGTAGATCCGCAATGCTTACACGAGCGGAGCGCATTCCAACGATAGATGCTATTCCACCATCTGCAACATGAATGATATGAGTGGTCGCAGGTGTGAGAACCTTCTTGAGCTTGCGACGAAAATCAGTCGTCATCGCGGAAAGTTGTGCGCCAGTGTCGACAAGAGCAGTGACAAGTACGCCGTCTACTTGTACGTCTATAAGGTTCTGGTTTGTGCGTATTGTCAAGAGAGGATTTTCTGTCAGTCCGAGTGATGAAGCACCACCTCCGGGGACTGCAACACTTAGTTTTCTATCGAAGAACCTCGTGGGAAGGTGGGGGAAGATGGTCGGCGGGACTGTGTGGTGTTCAGTAGCATGTTCTTGGGCAAAATGTTCGCGGCTGGTCTCATGGCAATAGACAGAATGTGCATGGAAGTGACGAAAGGAGCTTGTGCAGGAGAACCATAGCGACTTCTGCAATGGCGAGAAATATGCCCGATTCGGTGAGACAATAAAAAGATCGGCTTGTCATCATGTGTTCGCCATGCGGACGGACTACGGAACGTTGTGAGAGAGCCGGTCGGAAAGGGACGTGCAGGCATGTATTGGGACTGGAAGTCGGTGCGGGGAGGCGGTGAAATAGGGTGAATTCCTAAGCTGGCGATTTCCTGCCGGACGACTGCTTGAATGAAGGGCAACGTTATTGCAGGAGAGGGATCAGGGGGTTGGTCCCACATTAGCTGGAGCAGCTGCTTCAAGTTCTCGCCTGATGAGTGGCGTCAAGTTGTCGCAGGTGTCTGGTGGATGATATGCGTCCAGACACGAGGACGTCGCAGCGGTGTTTAGAAGGCGTTAGAACTGATGAGAGATGCGCTTGCTTTTAGCTTGTTGGAACCGGTGGCATTCTTGAATAATCGCATAAACAGATGACACATTGTTCAATACCAACAGGTTGAACACATGCTCGGCGATACCCTTTAGTATATGCGCAACTCTGTGAGGCTCAGAAATGTTTTCGTCAGCTTGGCAGCATAGTGAGAGGATAGCCTGAATGCAACTGATGTAGGACTCCGTCGAAGATTGTGCGCGAGTCGACAACTCATTCTTCGCAGCTTGACGACAACTAAAGGGGTTCCGAAAAAGCTCAAAGATCTTTTCCGTGAAGCTGTCCCAGCTTGTAATCTCATGCTTGTGGTTGTCAAACCAAACACGAGGGGTTCCGTCGAGATAAAAGAAGACGTTCGCGAGCATAGGTGTGGGATTCCACCTGTAAGTGGCAATGACGCGTTCGTAGAAGCGTAGCCACTTGTCGACGTGGGAACTCTCGTACTCCAAGAACACGCCAGGGTCTTCGAGGGCGGGAAGCGTTACAAAAGTTGTTGTGGGAGCTGTGTTGACAGGCCGGGTAGAATGACGGGTGACCGGGGAGGATGTAGACCAGTATTGAGTGGTCATGTTGAAAGCCGCAAGGAAGCGTCCGCTTCGAGCTTCCGTGACGTGGACGGGGATCGCACAACTCCACCAAATATGTTACGAGAAGGAGACCGACTCGAAGGGGTAGTCGCATATGTGCTATCAGCCTGTTAAGCGAGCAGCGTCAGCCACAGAGATTAGCTCGCGCCAGTCTATATGCTTTTCTTCTTCATCTCCATGCACTGGCACCAAGCTATATATATATATATATATATATATATATATATATATATATATATGGTCAGAGTTTCTTCTGGCCACCATAATAAAAATGATACACTTCGAGAGTAGTACCGTATAGGAAACAAAACAATAAAATATTTATTTCATCTTAAGAGATTCAGCTGGTGTACCAGCCTTCTTTGCAGGATCTAAGCGAAATTATAGAAGTTCCCGTAGCACAGGGACGCTCTCACAGTTTGGAGACCCCCAAAACGAAAAAAAGAAAAAGATGGCAGATCCCACGTACAGTGAGAATCGATGATATGCGAAGCACGAAGGAGGAAGGTTGATAGTTCACTTCGAAATCCGCACGACGTTACGAGACGGAAGTAAGTTATGCCGTACATAAGTTCCATGTCACGATTATCATGTTTGGACGTTTCGTTTACTTTCGTCATTGATAACTTCACCTGATACCAACTTTGGTATATATGAAGCTAGCGAAACGGTCGCGAGCGTGCTATGAGCGTACCAGGCAGTCATGTTTTACATAAAACGCATATTATGATTATCAGGTTTGCACGTGCCGTTTACCTTCGTCGTCTAATCACTTGCTGTGATACCAAAGTTGGTACAACTGGAGCTAGCGAAACGGCGGCGAGTGCGTCGTGAAGGGCGCAATGTCCTCCGACGCAACGTAGACGCGCGCGCAGGCTGGGCGCAGCAACACTATGCTAGCTAGACGTGACCGGCGCGACCAGCGTCTGTCAGTGCGGCCCGGCGGCGACCGGCCTGATCCGACATGCGGCATTTCGCACCGATGACGTTACTTAGATGGCATCGCGTCTGCCTCTATCCGTGACGGAGGGACGCCGTGTGTGCTCAAACGAGCATGCGTCCGAGCAACGCAGCGCGCGCCTGCGAGTGTATGGCAGGCACATCCACAATGAAGGTGAGGGGGCAGATCCACTGAAACATACTAGGGGGACATCGGTGCCTGGCGTAGCATTTCCGGCTTGATGCAATGAAACGAACGCTGGTGCGCACGCGCACAGGGTTACGTCGAAGTGTATAGGTGCCTTAAGTGTGGCATGTAGACATGTTCTAACATGACACGTATTTCTTGATTATCATGTTTGCAGCAGTCACATACCTTTGTCATCCATTCATGTGATGTAATAGCAAATTTGGCATATGTGAAGCTAGCGAATCGGCCATGAACGCATAACCAGTGGGGGAAGTAGTCATGTTGCTACATGACACGCATGTTATGATCATTGTGTTTGGACATGTCATTTACCTATGTCGTTGGTTCGCGTCACGTGATACCAAATTTGGTACATGTGAAGCCTGCGAAACGGCCGAGAGCAGATCATTAGCATAGCATGTAGTCATGTTTTTACATGACACGCATCTCATGATTGTCATGTTTCTACCAGTGACGTACCTTCGGCATCCATTGACGTCCCATAGTACCAAATTTGGTATATATGAAGCTAGCGAAATGGTTGGGAGAGCATCAAGGGCGTGGCATGTATTTATGTTGTTACATGACGCGCATGACATGATTTTAATGTTAGGATCTGTTGCTTGTGTTTGCCATGAAGACATGTGTTACCATACCAGTTTTGCAACATGTCTTGTGAATAAAACCACCGCAAGAGCAGCAAGATTACGAAAAGTAAATCGTGACATTCATGACATACATATCATAATGTTCATGTTGTGACTTGCCAGTTAAGCTCGTCATACAGTCATGTTATGTCATACCAAGTTTGGTACTGATACCTTTATCCAAACGGCCAGGACAGTTAAAGTCGCCAGCGGATAGATAGATAGATATATATATATATATAGATAGATAGATAGATAGATAGATACGCTCAAAGTCACTCAATAGATAGATACGCTCAAGAAGAAGAAGAAGAAGAAGAAGAAGAAGAAGAAGAAGAAGAAGAAGAAGAAGAAGAAGAAGAAGAAGAATATTCATTTCCACAGCAGCCACCCCCATCACTGTAAAACAGTGTTCCTTACTCTCATCAAGCCCACAGACACAGAAGACTTTGCTCTGAAATCGCGCAATTTGTCACCCATGCACAGGAATTGAGAGCAGTCTTCTGGCGTCAAAAGTACCCCAAAAAAATAATTGACAATGCAATTGAGGGCACTCGCTCTTTGGAACGAGAATCAACTATGGGAGAAAAAGGCGAAAATAAATATGTAACTTCACAGGCAAATTTAATCCTCACATACTCCACCGCCGCCCCTCGGGTGAATTCTATACTAAGCCGCCACTACAACGTACCTAAATAGAGCAGTCGCCTCTCTGCCGCTTTTCAGACTCCGCGCAAGCTGGTTTACCGAAGAAATAAAACCTGAGACAATTATTGGTCAGGGCGAAAACATACAAACCGACCATCATCAGGGCTGTAGACCACGCGGTAAAGCTCGCTGCAGTGTGTGCACACACAGAGTGACCACAGATACGGCCGAAGCCTCCTGTTCAAACAATGTTTTCAAAATAAAGATGACCTTAGCTGTGACTGAGCCAATGTGGTATACAAAATTCGCTGTGAGGTAACACTGGAATATATAACGCAACAGGAATATATTGGACAAACGGAAAGCGTGTTCCGTTTGCGTTTCAACAAGCACAGGGCACACGTAAAAAGCCTCCCCAATTTGCCGTTCTCCAAAAATATCAACCTCCCTCGTCGTTTTTTCGAACGCGTAATTGTGATACTCCTACAATCGGGCTTCCAGAATGCACAGGAGTGCGAACAGCGGGAGTCATACTTCACAAAGAAATTCAGATCACACACCTACGGAATCAACGAGAGCCCTGGGCGACTGTGATGCCTTCGCGAAGTTTCGTGAAACACAGAAAGTGAATCACTCAATCAATTTATTTATACATACGTGAAGTCGCACACATAAGATGATCAGTATAGCGCGTGAAAATAAACGAATTCAATGCTACGTGCATCCACCGGCTTGTGTTAGTATTATATGATTTTGGTTTTATTTTTACGTACACTTTAGTTTTTTATGTTTTTGTTTGTTCATATTTCAAATCATCATTCTTTTTCCTTTCTTTGTTTTGGGGGTCTCCAAACTTAGACGGTAGACCTCTGCTACGAGAACTTGTATCATTTCGCTTATATCCTCAGAAGAAGGCTGGTCCTCCAGCCGAAAGTGTTAGGAATAAATATTTTATTGCTTTGTTTCCTTATACTCTCCTCGAAGTTTATAACATATATATATATATATATATATATATATATATATATATATATATATATATATATATATATATATATATATATACTTATATATATATATATATATATATATATATATATATATATATATATATATAGGAGATTTAACAGACAAAGATTTCAAGGAAAGTATACGGGAAGTTAATGGACGTTACTGTATTGTAAATATGAATAAAGAAAACTGGGTGAAAAGATAACTTGCGGTGGGCAGGAAATGAACTTGCGACCTTCGTATAACGCGTTCGAGGCTCTACCCCTGAGCTACCACGACAACTATCTCTCCAGCCACTTTATTGGTTATATATGTGAATTTAAACACGGAAGTGTCAGTCAGCGCCACCAGTAGCCATGGCGGTGAGTGTGGCACACTCTTTATGAGCCTGTGTGGCGTCACGTAGCATGTGAATTTATTACTAAATGGCAGCTGATCAATAGTTCCCCGTATACAACCTAAAGGCACCAAGTCTGCCATTACGAGACCCTAGACATGAATAAGGAAAAGAAGTGTATACTTAAGGGCTCGCGTTTCCGTGTTTTAACACAATATTATGAGATCTAACAGACAAAGATGCCAAGGAAGGTGTAGGGAAAGTTATTAGACCTAATTTTACTGTAAATATTAAGAAAAAAAAGTGGTTGAAAAGATAACTTGCCATGGGCAGGAAACAAACCTCCGACCTTAGAATAACACGTTCGATGCTCTACCACGGAGCTACCACAGCAGCTATCCCCCAGCCACTTTATTGCATATATGTGAATTTAAACGTGCGAGTGTCAGCCAGCGCCAACAGTAGCCATAGCGGCGAGTGTGGCACACTCGTTATGAGCCTGTGTGGCGTCACGTAGCGCGTGAACTCATTACCAAATGGCAGCTGTCCAATAGTTCCTCGTATACAACCTAAAGGCACCAAGCCTGCCAGTACCAGACCCTCGTAATGAAAAAGGGAAAGAAGTGTATACTTAAGGGCTCGCGTTTGCGTGTTTTGACACAATATTAGTAGATAAAAATTTAATCCCAGAATGATTTTATCTGGGCGATGGTCCAGTACGTATAATAACGTAGAAGTATGACATCCAGCCACAGTGACGCGGGTGGCACTCATTCCAGTTACAGATGATGCTGTCCCATTTGGTACTCGGCCTACAGTGATAGGAGCCGGAGTGAACACTTTCTTTCAGGAGCACAGTTTTTCAGGAGCACAATCGCCAATATTTCGCAAATCTTTTCTCTACCTCATTGCAAAACTCAGTGCCACTGGGTGCTAACGTCCAGAGCCATGCCTCTATATGGGCCCAGTTTCGCGCTGGTACTAGTACGCTAGAGCGGCATTTTATGGGAGGTGCTGGATACACTCTGCGCAAAATGTCTTGACAGAGTTGAAACCACTGTGCCCATCTCCCATTAATAAATTCCAAAAATTATAAGTAAAATAAACGATATCGCACGAATTCACATAAAAATTGTCCACACATTGTTTGGAACGCTCAACTTTCTGATTTCTAACCAAGTCCTCTTCGCACTACGCCATTCCAAAACTTATTGGCTGGGTTTTAAATTGACTACTTATTCAAAAAACACACCGTTTATCTTCATGTTTTTAGGTCCAGCTTACAAGATTGATGAGATATCATTTTGGAAATTTGACAGTGACGAATACCATCGGGGCACCCAAAGACCTCCGGATATTGGCAAGAGTGCAAAAGTTTTTGAAGAATCCACATAGTAGCTCTGAAAAATCTCAAATTGACTGGGGCAGCAGCCAAAGATTCTCGGCTGTTGCTGCCGATGTTTTCTCCTTTGATAAACACTTATAGCAGTTGCTACTGGTATACACATACAGATGCTTTATAGTGACTTGTTCGGTACATATTAGCGCAGACGATTGATTGTGTTATTGAGTAGTTTTCTGGTGCAAGCGACGATATAGTAGTATGCTGCCGCTGTGACAGTGTACAGACTTGAAGTAATATTGATACCTGCAACTAAAAAACCACCCAGGAAAATACTAATGCGATCCGCTGAAACGTATGTCAGTCCCTACCAGCAGTGGCCAATGGCCTATGATTGGACGCACATTGGATTCCCATCGGCTTCCGTTGTCATTGGCCAATGCCCGCACTGGGTGATGGAAAAGGGCATTGCCTACGTCCTCAATATGGGCAAGTAGATGGTAATGGCGGCAATTGCGTCTATTTAAGTGTGTATTTCCCCCAATTGTGGGCAGTCGCCACATATCAGAATGAAACGAGGTTTCGGAAATCGTTCTGTAAAATCGTTCTGGCCAAGAACTATTCTGCGACATACCGTGGTCGCAGGCCAATCTTTTCAAAATATGCTTGGTGATCAAGTACACACAATTCTGCGTATTATATATGCCATACATGAATTTCTAACACAGTAACATGCATGTGCCGACGGTGAAATAAAAAAGACGTGGAAGCGCGGCTGTACGTGTCTGTGATACGATGAGGTCGTACAGATAACTGTACCCGAACAAACAGAACCGTGTATGTTAGCAGTAAATAATTCAGTTCACATGTGGCTGCTCTAACGAATGCCTCACTTTCTTTTTCATCCAGAAAATCGGGCCTACAAGTGCGCGCATACCATTCGCGATGTTTGAATATTGTACCTTTTTCCGCGCTTCGAGCACTCCGGCTTATGTACAGCCGTACTTCGCTAAAAAAAATAGTTCACACAACGATTCAAACAGGTATTTTCGAGAACTCACAAAGCGCAGCAGCTGTTAAGCGTTCACGTAATAATACATAATTCATGAAATATATTGCATTTGATGCGTCTTTAAGCATGTTTGGCATGCACATAATTGCATGACAGCGCGCATGGTTTTCACCCCACTTCTCCCGCGACTCCTACATGTGTCTACCCTTCTTCACCTCTTGGTCTCTCGGTGAGGTTGTTCCCCAAAGCTTTTGCCAAAATTGAAGGTGAGCAAATTTGAACTGTCTTTCTCGTTGCTCTTTTACCTCCGTGAGCGTGCAAGTTTATGGCGAGGTACTGCGATAGAAATCCCTCAAGTTTTAGGTTTATTCCTAGATCTTTTTTAATTGCATTGCACAGGCTGTTATGTTGACGGTGAAAACGTGCGAAACATTCTTAGGTGTGGCATACGAGGATCTATTCAGTTAGCCCTAATTTGTAGTGATCGATTCGCTGTTTTGGGGATAAAAATCAGCTATATGAGATCATCTCAATTCAACGAACGATGTCCTCCTGTTCAGGCCATGTGGACGTACGGGCCATGTGTACTACATGCAGATGAATGCGTCGGCTACGCGGAATGTCGTCGCTCTTGTACACTCGTGCAATGTTTATTACTATTGCGCAAGTGTCGAGTCTGTTGGCCACAGGATATCGCAGTGATTATTATTGGCGAGAAACAATGATTGCGACGCTGTACGATGTGCAAGCTCTAAAAACACGTATGTGTGAAGCACGCACTTCGTCTCACTGTTTGCTTAGAGATGATCGAATGCACCCGCCGTGTCAGCGTTATCTGTGAAATCGTGCTGCTATGAGCCGGCGTGAAGCTGAGCGTCGCATTGCTGGTCTTGTCGCTTTTTCCTTATAATAAAAAGAACCTATCGAAGATTTTTTTGCTGGAAAGAAGTGTCGCACAGCAGAGATTTCATTTAGGTTCTAAAGGTTCATGTGTAATAAATTGTTTTGGCAAATTTTGCCGTGATCTTTTGACTATGTGCTCTATTGATTACTTGTTCAATGTAAAAAAATAACACTGCTACATTAAAGCAACATAATATAAACCAACGAAGTGAGATTTGACACCAAAGGGGGTAAATGCGTGCAGATATATCTGCAGTTCACTTAGTGCTCATGGATAACATTAAACAGTGTGCTCGGCATAAAAATAAAACCATTGGTTGTCTACCTAAACCATCTACCTTTTAATGGTTTCAAGCTGACAAGAGTAACGGTTGATTAAACTGAAATGCTGTCCATGTGACCTTTCGGAGTGTTGCTGTTGTGCGTTTTGGCTATCGTTTTCAGTACAGGCTCCTGTCTTCAGGTTCAAAATGAGCATGGAGCCATCTTCACAGGACCACAAAAGGTGATGATGAATCCTCGTGTTGTCATATGATTGACACGATCAGGTTAGTGAAGCCGAAAGTACGCGGCGCAACGAGTGGTATGAAATCTTTGGTGATGCCACCAAAAGCATTTCCTGCATTAAAACCTTGGCGCACCGTGCGTCCAGCTACACACATGATGAGTTTACTGAAGAGTGTAAGAGACTTTGCAACAAGGCTTATCATGTTCCCATCGAAAAAACCTCTTTTAGTGCACATGAAAACGTTGCACATGAGCAACAGCCTGTTGAACCTAGCAACCTTGCAATGGCCAACACAAATTGGGAACTGGGTGCTTATTCAAGTTTATCTGCGAGTTCACCTGCGAGTACTTCTGATGATGAATCCATGGTTGTTAAGAGGCCCCATTGCATCGTTTCTTCATTCATGTGATGGTCACTTGATGAAAACATAACGCATGAAAGTCTTCATAGCCTTCTGCGTATTCTGAAACCTCGTTCGCCACATTTGCTTAGTCCATCGCGCACACATCTAGCAACGCCATCGGTCGTTACGCTTAGTAAATTGAGTACTCTACAATATTATAATTTCGTAATAAAGAGGAGCCTTAGCACTCTGGTTGATAGTTTGCAACGTCTGTCAGGTTTAGCATTTCCAGTTAGCTTCAATGTTGATGTGATGTTATTGGGGCAGGACCGCTCCAGAAAGAATCAGACAGCACGCCAGTGCACAAACACACGTCCAACTTCTATTGTACCCTTCACACATGGACAACCCACACATTACGAAATTTCTAACACAAAAACACGCGGCTAAACTAAATGAATAAGTAGAACGTTCGGCCTACAGTTCAGGTCGTCGGGGTAGTAGCCTGGGCCGTCGTTGATGCCCCGTCGGCAACATTCAGTGGCGAAGTCGACGTTGGGCGGCGTCGTCACCTGCAGTGACGAAGTCGGGAGACGCAGGGTCGCCGCGTCGAACTCCAGTGGCTCAGCGCCACTGTCGACGAACTGGAGCCGACGACTCACGTGTTCCGGCGGCAGGGAGTTGTGCCCTTGAGCACCTGTAGTCCGCCTCGGAAACCCACGCCAGCCCTCCTGGAACAGCGGCGCAAGGGCAGGTTCAGGCACCCGGCACCAGCTCTCCACGACCAGCGGGACAAGGACAGGTTCAGGAACCTGGCGCCAGCTCTCCTAGACCGGTCGTCTAGCGGAGGCTGAGCTGTCCACTCGGCTAGTACGAGTGTCGCGACGTGGCCTGGGTCGTACCTATGGGCCAGACGCCCAACGAGGTAGTCCTGCCTCGAACGACGTACCTCTCGCACTGCCGAAGGCACGGGTCACCCACGCTCGAGGCCGCGCCTCACGAGCTGTCGTCTTCCTCGTAGGCACCGCCCGGCACATACACGCACACATCACATCCTCTTCGCCACCGCACGGCACACTATTGTCGTTTTTTTAGTTTCTGTTTCGCGCCCGCGCAGCACATATTATGACATCACCCCCTTTTCCGAGAAAGTTGTTTGCAACTATTCTACTACAAGGGCGCGGGGCGAACGAATGGTCACTGCACTGCACGGTCACTGCACGGTCCCTGCACTGCACTGCATTGTCTTAGGGGTCGCATGTACATAGTAGCAGAATGTTCACAGAAGGCTGCTTACAGTTCGGTTGGAAAACTACCGTACAAGTAGGGTTGCTATGTCGCAACTAGGAGTCAACTATTCACGACTGAGGGCTAGTAGTATTAAGAACCACGTTGCTACCTAAACGGCAGTTATGCGCTCTTCGTATTTTTTGAGCATGTTGATATGGAAAATCTTGTTTTTCCCAAACACATCGATGACGTAGTCGACATCATTTTTCCGTTCGATGACTTGGAACGGCCCTTTCCACTGCATTAACAGCTTGTTGGAGTCAGTCGGGAGCAGAATTAAAACCTTGTTGCCTGGGCATAATTTTCTAGGGCGACTTTTCCTGTCATAATAGGTTTTCTGCTTCACACGAGCCTTCTCCAGCTGTTCATGGGCTATCTTGCAAGTCTCCTCTAGGCGATTGCGCAAATCAAAGACGTAGGTGTAAGTCGTCCGCGTTTCTGCGTCTAGCCCCTCATTTGTCCACAGTTCTCTCAGCACGGTTAGCGGTCCTCGGAGGTGGCGGCCGTAAATGAGCTGAAACGGAGAGAACCCGAGGCTTGTCTGTGGAACTTCCCTATATGCAAAGAGTAGCGGAGCTAGGTACCTGTCCCAAGATCGAGGTCTCTCTTGGCACATTCTCTTTAGCATTGTCTTCAGGGTGCCATTATATTTCTCCACGAGACCGTTCGCCATCGCATGATATGGGGTTGTCTTTAGCATCTTCACGGAGAGAAGCCTGCTAACCTCGTTCATTAATTCTGAGGTAAAACTTGCCCCTTGGTCGGTGACGATTTCCTTTGGCAAGCCGATGCGGGAAAAAATCTCGATGAGTGCTTCCGCAATGTGAACTGCATCGATTGCGGGCAATGCTACAGCGTCAGGGTAGCGAGTCGCAAAATCGATAAGTGTCAGAACATATCGGTTCCCACGGTCCGATCTTGGTGAAAATGGTCCGATTAAATCAACCGCGACCCTTTCAAAAGGTGTCCGGATAAGAGGCATGTTGCCTAGTGGTGCGACTCCAACTTTTCCTTTAGGGGTAGTTCTCTGGCACTTGTCGCAAGACTTGACAAAGCGCTTTACGTCTCCGTTCAGGTCAGGCCAATAAAATTCTTCTAGGACACGATCAGTAGTTCTTTTGATGCCTTGGTGTCCCGCCATGATACTGCCATGAGCAATGTCCAGTATGCCTACCCGGAACGCTTTCGGAGTGACCAGCTGTTTAAACGTCCTGCCAGTGGTAAGGCGGTAGCGTCGATAAAGCAATCCTTTATCTTCGATGAAATCGTAACAGTGGCCCTTTCCCGATTTGAACTCTTTATTCACTTTAGCAAAGACAGCTTTGAGTGTCGGGTCATTTCGCTGTTCCTCGGCGAGTTGGGCTCTGGTAACGTCAGGTAAGAGCGTTGTTGACACGTACAAAGGCCTGATATTTTCTTGACCTTGTTGATTGGCTTTGGTTTTTGCCACGCTTGAAGAAGCAAATCTTGAGGTGACAGGTGACTTGGTCGGGTGTGCTTGCGCAGGTAACTCATCCACCTGGGTATGAGTCGCCTGCTTACAGTCAGAATCTGGATCGTATGGTCCTCTGACGCCTGGAAGATTTCCCAGCACAAGGTCATAGAGGGGTTGATCCATACAAGCCACTTTCAGCATCCCTGTGAAGTACGGCGTGTTGACTTGTACAATAGCTTCCGGGAGATGGCTAGTTGACCTGTCTAGGAGAACGACACTGATTTTCTTGCCTGTCAGGCACACATCAGGAACGAGCTCCCGTCGGACGATTGCCGTGTTGCATCCCGTATCGCGTAAGACTCGAACCTCTCTTCCTAACAGCAGACCTTCGACCACTGGCATCCCGTCGGCCAGGAAACGTATTGTACCCTGCACGTTCTTGTCGTCGTGGTGACTTGAGCAAGGAATCTTCCCTCCTGGACGCTTGGCTGTTTTTCTAGCACCAACCCGGGCAGAGTCAGGTTCGCTAAATGCGCACGAAGAACTCAGTTTGTTGTTCCCATGCTGGTTTCGGCAAGTTTCTGTGACATGTCCCGTTTTACCGCACAACTTGCATTTCAGCATCTGCTTAGGTGGATTGCGGCAGTCAGGAGCCAAATGTCCGAAACGATGACACAGGATACACTTGAGTTGCGGTTTCCGCGACGCTTCGGTAGGCTTTCCACTGGATTCTTTCGCGGGGTCAGGACCTTTTCCTATATTAGTCAAATTCTGCGCCTCAAGGAAGCGATCCGTCAAATTAGCGAGTTCATCTAGTGACTTGCACTCTCGCTCTTTTAAGAAAACAACCAGCTTTGGATGGCAACAACGCAAGAATTGCTCAGAGATTACGTGATCCCTTAGACCTTCATAGGTTTGGGATACGTTTGCCATGTCTATCCAATGGTCGAAATAACTGGTAATTCTTGCTGCTAACTGTCGTCCAGTTTCACCATCTGCTGCTCGTGCTTTCCGAAACTTATCTTGGTAGCCTTGAGCCGTAAACTGAAATCTCTGCAGTAGCGCTTTCTTTACTTTTTGGTAGTCCAGCGAATCAGCGGCAGTCATTCGGCCTATCACGGTTAACGCGTCACCCGTTAGGCACAGGCTAACAGCGAGACCCCATTTTTCTTGCGGCCAATCCTGTCCTGTGGCTACGCGCTCGAATCGCTGCAGATACGCGTGCAGATCATCGCGTTTCTCGTCAAATACAGGCAGTAACTTCTGCGGATTGAGGGGTGAGGAGGTGCTGGGCGCAGTCAAAGCGTCATTAGCTGCTACAGGCATATTCTGAGCTCCTTCCTGAAGCTTTAGCTTAAGCTGCAGAATTTCACGCTGCCTCTCGTCAGCTTCTTTGGCTGCCTCTCGCTCTGCAGCTCTCTCATCCCTTAGCTTAGCCTGTTGGGCCTCAATCCACTTGTTTAGCTCTGCACCCGAGAACCCTAGTTGGAGCCCTATAGCGGCGAGTTTTTCCAAGTCCATGGTGCAGTCTGAACGTGTGTCTGCCTCGAGCGAAACTGTCTTCTTTCCCTGGTTTAACGAGCGGATCCTGGCAGGCTCGCCAGTTTGTGATGTTATTGGGGCAGAACCGCTCCAGAAAGAATCAGACAGCACGCCAGTGCACAAACACACGTCCAACTTCTATTGTACCCTTCACACATGGACAACCCACACATTACGAAATTCCTAACACAAAAACACGCGGCTAAACTAAATGAATAAGTAGAACGTTCGGCCTACAGTTCAGGTCGTCGGGGTAGTAGCCTGGGCCGTCGTTGATGCCCCGTCGGCAACATTCAGTGGCGAAGTCGACGTTGGGCGGCGTCGTCACCTGCAGTGACGAAGTCGGGAGACGCAGGGTCGCCGCGTCGAACTCCAGTGGCTCAGCGCCACTGTCGACGAACTGGAGCCGACGACTCACGTGTTCCGGCGGCAGGGAGTTGTGCCCTTGAGCACCTGTAGTCCGCCTCGGAAACCCACGCCAGCCCTCCTGGAACAGCGGCGCAAGGGCAGGTTCAGGCACCCGGCGCCAGCTCTCCACGACCAGCGGGACAAGGACAGGTTCAGGAACCTGGCGCCAGCTCTCCTAGACCGGTCGTCTAGCGGAGGCTGAGCTGTCCACTCGGCTAGTACGAGTGTCGCGACGTGGCCTGGGTCGTACCTATGGGCCAGACGCCCAACGAGGTAGTCCTGCCTCGAACGACGTACCTCTCGCACTGCCGAAGGCACGGGTCACCCACGCTCGAGGCCGCGCCTCACGAGCTGTCGTCTTCCTCGTAGGCACCGCCCGGCACATACACGCACACATCACATCCTCTTCGCCACCGCACGGCACACTATTGTCGTTTTTTTAGTTTCTGTTTCGCGCCCGCGCAGCACATATTATGACAGTTGATTTGCGTCTACCCTTCGAAAGCAGTGGAACAAAGTTTCGGTGCATACTTGTCGAACTGCACCACCCAAAACATCGTAGAGAGGACAGTAGGGGCTTACTGTGGAAACTCCAAGCCTCTTCTAGATGAGTTTATTAATCGCTTTGTAGGTGAGCTAGCTGAAGTTTTGAGGGATAGCTAGTGCATAGGAGAAAGCACTTTGTTGTGTCAGTAAGAGCTTTCATATGTGATGCCCCAGCCAGATCCTCCATAGAGCTAGTGAGAGGACACAATGCAAAGTTTCCTTGTGAATTGTGTCCAACTGAAGGTGTTTATTAAGGGTGAATGACATTTCCAGACATCAAAGCTCCTTCTCGCACTGACTACAAGTTTTCCGAAGAGACTGATGATGACCATCACAAAAGCCATTCACCCCTGACGTCTCCTGAACTAGGAAAAGTTTCATATTTTCCTCTTGAGTATATGCACTATGTGTGCCTAGGATTAACAAGGAAATTGTTGCTAACTTGGCTAAACAGCAGCCTTTCAGTAATACAGCCGTCAGTTATTGTAGAACAGTTTTCAGGACTGTTTTGTAGAATGAAGCTTCAGATTCCTAGGGCAGACTTTCCCAAAAGGGGTCGTGGGGTACGTGAAGTGAACAGATGGAAGGCAGCTGAAATTGTTTTTTTTTTGCTTTATAGTGTTCCTGTTAAGCTGAAAGCTGTTTTGTCGAAGCAGTTGTATGATCATTTCCTCACATTACTTGTAGCAGCTTCCATACTTCCGAATTATTCCTCTGACGAGCGTATTAGGTATGCTGAGCAGTTGTTGAAGTTTTTCCTCGAATGTGTAGTCGAGTTATATGGTAAGGAATATGGCATTGCCTATTACACTTTGCTAAGTACTGCCTGCGATTTGGTCCTCCTTACAGTCTTAGTGCCTTTCCTTTTCAGAACTATTTGCAGAAAGTTAAATATCTTGCGCGCACAGGCAGCAGGCCGTTTGAACAGCTGGCGAAACGAATTGAGGAGACTCGTAGAGTCACATCTTTTAAGGTGTCTGTCATTGAAAATATTTCAGAGTGCCATGTAGATCCTCTGTCACAGCATTCAAATGGTTTTACTTGTGGGCTGCTTTGGAAGGCACAGTACCATAATGTTCACTTTGGGACTACAGCTCTACGAACTGAGAGCCCAGACAGGTCTGTGTTCGTGAAAGATGGTCGTGCGCTGTTATTCAACAACTTCCTTCTTTGTGACGACGAGGTTTTTGTTGTGGGCCAGTAACAGGAGCAAATTGAAGATATCTACTCCAATCTCTGTTATTCATCGCTTGTTTCTGTGTTTTCTGTTCGTGGTGGTAAGCGGCATTTGTCTAGTTTGAGGGCTTCCAACATTGCTTGCAAAGGAATGCTTTTTAAATGTGGAACGCAAACCTGCTTTTTTTCCACTTTTTCACATGCATTCTGTTTAGTTGTCTAAGGCCACATTTAGCTTCGTTTTTTAGTTCTGATAATAAAAGTAGACATACAACTTTTTTGTGTTATTAGGGTAATGCAAAAAGGATCGCTGATAAGGCCAACATTTTGCAAGAAGGTTGTCTTTGCAAGATGATATGCAGGGTTTTATGTACCAAACCTATGATATATTACCCTGCGTAGTGGAGGGTTCTAGGAATTTGGACCATCTGGTGTTTTTAATGTGCACTGACATCACACTCTCTATAGGCATTGCTCATTTTTACACCATTGAAATGCAATCATAGCAGCTAGAAATATTCCCACGACCTTCGAGTTATCAGGCGAGTAGCACAACAACGGCTCCGCTACAGCGATCATCTTTTGCGAAAGCAACAATCTCTTGTAATCATGTCAACTTTCTCACTTGTTTTAAATATTCAGTGTGAGGTTTAAAGTGCCCAATAAACCATACCTTTGTGTAACTCTGATCTTATCTCTTGTTTAGTATTACCACATTGTTTGCCACTGCCACATGATAATTTATCAATGTTGATAGTAACATACTTATATATTACAAACTCCATGCTATCCTTCGTTCTAAGACCTGCTCTAGAGCAATTCATGTTCTATTGATTAGCAGTGCATTTCCCCGATTTTTCAACTTAAAGCTAATGATATTTCAGATTGTGCTTCAAGCAGCTCGGGCAGTCAAACTTTATCTGAGAGGGTTGGTGCATGAAATGTTTGTTGGTTCAGTTTTCAATGACAGCCTCTTTGTTTCCAGTGATTGCAAGCATCCTCTGCTGCTCTGCGAGTCTGACTGCCACCGTCAACAGATGCTCCACAACTTTTACAGAAGAAGGAAGGACATGAATTCTGAATTTATTTGAATTCTTCATCGATTGAGATGTAACTTCATGAGCTTATGTACAATTGTGTGCAGATTTTAACTATTCAATCATTTTTGACTAAATTGAGCAGTTTTTGAATATGAGACATTCATTATACTTTTGGGGGCTATAGTTTGTCTAAACTGAGAGATTTACATTGTAAATAGGCACTTCTGAATCACCTTGAATGAGTTTAGGATGCAATTAAACGAGAATAGATGGAATTCAAAAACTACTTTCTCCCCTAAAAATAATTGCATATTTGAAATTCGCACATAAATATACATGAACTAAAAAAGTTTGACTTAAATCCATAAAAATTTAAAAATGTTTTCAGGCTCAGATTCCTTCTTAAGGGCCGTGGTTTTATGAATATCTTCATTTTTAGGAATCTAGTAGTTGATTTTCTAAACGAAAACGCTAGCTATGTCGTGCCTTCAACATATATAGTTGAAGAAATGACAAACCTTATGCCTTCTGGTCTCCAGCGTCGACCAAGTTGCACATTGTGAAGGCGATGACTTCTAAAAAGCTGTCGATGCTTCATGAAGACTTCAAGACGTGAAGATGATTGGCCACTGAGGTATCAAGCAATGTTTATTAAGGCTCTTCATGCTCTAATTCTTCACTATTTCATCTTGTGCAAATATGCCTGTACATGGCGTGCTGTTGTTCTTTGAATATACCCCAAAGGAAGCTTCAGACAAACTGAACGATTCGGCCGACTCATTACACTTTAGGAAATACGATCCAGATGAAAAAAGAAAAACTAGAAAGTTCAGGAGACGGAAAATACAATATGACACCTCAGATACCGATGACGTTAATGTACCAATCAAGGTCACCACTCTTGGTCATCGCGTCGCAGCAAAAGCACATTTCTTTTGTATTCAGTATTTGACAAATTATGCAACTCACTTTACAGTACCTATGACATGTCTGCTTATTAGAGGATACCTGCATGTTTCGATCAGAAATTTAGTGTCAAAATTTTCAAGGAACCAGGTTTGTCAAAAGCTTCAAAGTTTCCACCTGCTTCAATATTACCACCTGCTCCAATACCACTAACCAACATCAACCATCTTGTGCTCAAGTGAATTAATGCTTCCCTGTCCATTTGAGAGCCTAATGAGCACAGAGCATGTGGCCAGTGAACAATTCCGGTTGTCGGGCTCCTCTAGTACTTATTTGCAGCCAGGTACGATAGAATTCAGTTATTCATGATAACTCTGCAGGTCTAGCATGTCGCCATTTTCCACCCTGTGTACCTTACGCGATTTGGTGGATTGAGTGACATTGGATATATTGTTATTCAGTCATACGAAGTGAGTACACTGTAACTGTTGTGACCAACGTGGATAATTCAAAAGCGCAGATACTTATGATTTGGAGAAAATTAGCTTTAATGAATGTTTGTATTCAATGTAGTGTTGTTGGTTAGGTTGCAACATTTAACCAGTCAGTGCAGTTGGCGGTTACGGCACCGGTTTATTCTATATAAATTTATTTACAATTTGCACAAACACATTTCTTAACAAAGCAAAATAAACTTCTGTAAGTTTACAAGAAAAAGTAGTGTTTTAAGAGTAAAACGAGGCCTATATGGTTAATGAGTGTTACGATGATCACAAGTTTTTATCCTAAAGGCAAACGTTTAGTCAGGCCGTGCAGGTATTTATGGAATGTTTAGTACATATTTCAGGCAATAATCTCAAGATAACACTTGATTTTCGAATGATGTGTATATTCGTACAAATGAGCACTTCCCCCAGAGCTGCCCATATATTGTTTACCTTCTTGGTGAAACGAAATATTTTGCGGGTTCGCTCAGTATCGTAACATTGTAGTATAAATGAGGTTCGTTTTATCTCTGCAAGATGATGTTTTCATTGGCACCACAATCTCAGATAAAATGCAGACATTTGAAAGGGATTTCAAGCAGGATATAACTTTGATGAACCTGTTAATGTATGGCTCTTTTGTTGCAGACGAAGTATTTGTCACTGAAAGGAGGCAGCGACTCCAAACGTGCAGTACGACGGGTGCTACGTCACATAATATCAAAGGCTGTTGCGGTGCAGTGTAGTTTGGCTGGGTTGTCCGAACACAAGTTTCCGTTCAAGAGTCTCTTCAAAGTTCTGGTGCTTATTCTTGGTTAGCATAACTCATATAAATTGGACAATTTTCTCATGCTGCAGCTTTTTCTCGCAACATGTACAGTATGAGATTTATTGTTGAGTAGAATTCTGTTATTCTGCGATAATGTGGTTTCAGTTGTTTGACACAATTTTCGAGACTTTTAATGTAACAGTGATCTTTGTTCGACAGCTTGCCTTACTTATTCAGTTTATTCTTAAATTTACGTACACAGGCTTTATGAGCATTACTTACCTCTGCCTACTGTAGCTCAAGTGAGCAATGACAACCAGTCTCGCTAGAATAACCTAATTGACTAGTTCAGTGTTTGATTACCTTAGTTTATGCTTTATTTCGTTTTCATCTCTTAAAAGGTGAGAACTGCAGCACTTAACCAATTTCATGAATTATTAGTCAGATGCACAGCTGATCAACCCCAATGTGAACTGATGACATTGTGAGGACTGCAAAAGCTACACAGCGAATTCAGTTATAGTAATAATGGTGTATCAGCAGTCCAAAAATTTCAGTAAAAATAAGAGAGCATACACACAGAAAAAACAAGACAGGACAGAGTGATCATGCCCCAATGCTCCTCCAATTGTTCTTTCAGGAAAAGAATGCGGCTATTCGTCACATAACGGAAGATCTTGTTCTGCAAAAAGTTGACAATGTAGAACATTACAGAGGCCCTGTAACGATTTTCTTGGCAATCGTCAAATCGCTTCATTAATACAGCGCATCACAAATTGACCACTGAAAAAATTTCACAATCCACCGAGTATGAGTGGAGTTACAGCTATTTGTCACCTGCGATTTCTCTTCTTTTGCAGCAGCTAGCGTACTGAAAGGTACTCTGTTGAGGGAAGTGACAAGGGGGCAAGAAGACATTGTGCGCGTCACTTTTTCTGAACACGCGGCTTACATTCTGTGTGATTGCAAGCATACGCATAGATACGTGGCTGCATCTCACCGTGGCTGGAGTATCTATACAGCTCTAGATGCTCAAATCTGCGAATGGCTGCAGACTTTCGGTTTACGGTGTCATTCGTCAAGAGCGAGGTGCACGACTTCTTACAGACTAGGAAATTATTTCCGGTAAACCAATCAATGAATGTTTTATGTTAGCGTTATCGAAGAGCGCCAGGTCAACAGTACTTGATGGAGTACTGCCAGCTCTAGCAGGCCTAGAAACAAGTTGCGAGAGAATAAAATTGCATGCAAAATAGAGGCCGGCTGCTGCGCTACCACGTATAACTCAGCTGCTTTCTGGAGGTTCCACTACCGATCGCCGCCATTTTCTAATCATTCCTAAAAGCTATTGCAGGGACCCTTTAGGTGGACCTTTTTTTGCTTTCTCCATATGTTGTCCAATGTTTTCTTTCATATTCTTGAGGTTCTCACACAAATGTGTAAGCTATCCCCAGTAAAATGTCGGTTGGGGAAAGTAATGAAGCAATTCAGCACATTGCTTCATCAGCTCTTCTTTTTTTAGTTCCTCGCATGAGCTGTCATCCTCATGATTTTGCATAAGCAACTAGCATTTCAGCAAATATTTCTGCTGTGCATTTTGTTGGAGGAAGATATGTTCAACTTGCAACTCATAATTACGGAGTTAGACAAGTAGAGCAGAAACGTGGGTCTTGAAAATAATCTGCAGAAATCGAAAGTAATGTACAACAACCCCGGAAAAGAGCAGCGCTTCGAGATAGGTAATAGTGCACTCCAAGTTGTAGAAGACTATGTCTACTAAGGGCAGGTAATAACCGCGGAGCCAAACTACGAGATTGAAGTAACTAGAAGAATAAGAATGGGGTGGAGCACATTTGGCAAGCACTCTTAAAATATGACAGGTAGATTGCCACTATCCCACAAGACGAAGGTATATAACAGCTGTATCTTGCCGGTACTTAGCTACGGAGCAGAAAACCTCGAGACTACCTAGTAACATTAAATCACAGCTACGCCTATTTCCAGACGACTGCGTTTTTTATAACCCTCTTCACTCTTTTAACGACACAATCACCCTACAACACCACCTTGACACCATCGAGTCATGGTGCAAAAAATGGCATATGCCCCTAAAACTCGCTAAATGTAAGCTCATGTCCTTCACACGAAAACACAAGACCTCACATGAAACCTACTGCATTATTTCGGTTTCCATTGATCACACGCGAACTTACAAGTATCTAGGAGTTCATTTGACATCATCACTATCATGGGTGAAACAAATTGAAACCATTCGTTCTGAAGCTTCCGGCACATTAGGCTACTTACGACGTAACCTGCGATCTGCATCTCCTCACATAAAGAAACTCGCATATCTGACATACGTGTGACCAAAACTCGAGTATGCGTCCTCCATCTGGCATCCTTCACAAGCTTGTCTCACCGATGATTTGGAAGCCGTTCAAAATCACGCAGCTCGTTTTATTACGTCACAATATTCAAGGAAAATTAGTGTAACCGCACTAAAACAAACGTTGTCATTTGCATCGCTCGCTTCACCTCGCATAACCTCTCATATCTGCCTCGTTCACACATTCTTTTACTTTAGCAGGTCGGGACACCCTCTCCTAAAACGACCATTAGGAACGTCCTTTCGCCTGTCCTACACGCACCTTCTGATGAGCATAAAATGCCGGACGACGGCGATGAGCAGCTCAATTTCCCCCATGCCGTAACACTCTGGAACGCACTGCCAGATAACATTGTTTTTTGCAGGGACCGCCCAACATTTCACGAAAAACTAACTCTTTTCCAAAATCCAAATATGATGTCCTAACAGCGCATTACCTCTTGCGTTTATAGTTGTTTTACTGTATTCCAAAAATTTTTTTATTACCTATATATTGAAGAAATGATGACAACAAAAGAGAACAGCAAGCATCATCGCAGAGTAAGGCACCACAAGATGGGCGCTCGAGCTCCTCCATCTTCCTCGTCCTGTCGCTATCTCCAATCTCCCACCTGCCCGTTTGGTTCACCCAATAAACCTGTTTACATTTGGTGGATCGTGCTGGGTAACCACATCGCCTACAACCTGGAACTCCGATCTCGCACCCTGCCGACGACCATGCAAGTTGACGCTGCCCAACAAACAATACCTCTCGCGGCCGCTACTTGCCCCGACCCGGTTCATCAGCGAGACCCCCCGACCTTTGCCGGCACCGAAGACCAGGACGTCGAGTATTGGCTGTCGTCATACGAGAAAGTCAGTGGACCCAACAAGTGGGATGACGCCGCTAAGTTAGGCACTGTCAATTTTTATCTCACCGACGTGGCTAAGCTGTGGTATACGAACCACGAAACCGAGTTCCCGAATTGGTCTGCCTTCAAGGAGGCAATGTGTGCCGTTTTCGGTCGTCCTGCCTTACGGAAGTTACGCGCCGAACAACGTCTGCGCACACGGGCACAGGAGCCAGGTGAAACTTTTACATTATATATAGAAGATGTGATCGATCTCTGCCGGCGCATCGATGCTTCCATGAGCGAGAGTGCGAAGATACAGCACAATATGAAGGGCATCGACGATGACGTTTTCCAGATGCTTCTCGCGAAGTCTCCTAGCACTGTGGCAGAAGTAGTGACTTTGTGCCAAAGCTATGATGAACTGTGGAGGCAACGAGCTCAGACGCGACGCTCATTCTAGACAATCCAACCAGTGACCGCACTGGACGTTATGACTGACCAGACAAATCTTCTCGCACAAATGAAAGACTTTGTGCGAGAGGAAGTGGCTCGGCAGCTTTCTCTGCTGCCTTTTGCTCAACGCCAGGAGCTCTCGCACCAACAGCCACTGCGACACCCATCACGATTGGCTTTCATGCTCCGACATGTGGTCCAGGAGCAGATTTCCGAGGCTATGCCGGTGCCCTTGCAGCAGCCCCCCGTCACCGCGCCTCTTACTTACGCTGAGGCACTAAAGTGGCAGCAGCGACACCACCCCCCGCCGTTCCAGGGACTGCCGTATACCTCAGCCCCGACTCAGCCGTCCATCGCCTGGGTTCCTCCCATTGCCACCACAGCCTCGACTCACCCGTCTGCCGCATGGACTGGTCCCCTCGTCGCCAATACTTGGAGAACGCGCGATAACCGGCCCATCTGTTTTGCGTGCGGCGGCCCTGGCCATATTGCCCGTTACTGCCGTCGTCGCGTGCCAGGATACACAGACGCCCGGACACAGAACAGCTTCATAGACCTTTATCCGTCCCGTCTGGAAAATTCTGACCCTCAGTCAAGCTCGTCTTCACGGGAATGTCCGCGTACTATGTCTGGTCGCTCACCTTCACCCCGTCGTCGCCCCCTGTCACCCATGCGTCGTCGGCCAGCTCCTGAACACGAGGGAAACAAACCGCCGCAGTTCAGGAGGCAATAACTGCGCTGTAAAAATGCACAAGTCCTCGGACAATGCCGTCGAATATTGTCGAAGTTTTTGTAGAAGGTACTCGAGCATATGCTCTAGTGGATACTGGTCCTGCCGTTTCCGTGATAGACGCTAAACTTTGCCGCAAGCTCCGAAAAGTGACGACGCCTCTTAATATGATGTCCTTGCAAACAGCGAATGAGGACCCGGTTCAGCCTGTAGCCGCCTGTACTGTCCGACTGATGATCGCGAAGGACCACTACACTGTTTAGTTTATTGTCTTTTCGTCATGCTCACACGACATCATACTTGGATGGGATTTTTTATCGCGTAACCATGCCGTTATTGATTGTGCAAGATCGGAGCTTGAACTTTTCCCGTTTTACGACCAACCAACCAGCCGCATTCAGCCCACCGTACACAAACTCGTCGTCAAAGAAGGCCCTGAAATTCCTCCGACAGCAGCTGTGTTGCTCCCCGTGTCCTGTGACGGCATTAGGAACGAAGCTGCATTCTTTGAGCCATCAAGCCTCTTCCTTAGTCGAAGATCACTTCTTCTGCCTTATTCAACCTTCTCTATTTCTGAAGGAAACAGTGCTCTTTGTCTCATCAATCCCCTTCCGTATCCCGTTGAACTGTTCCAAGGTGAATCTCTTGGACACGTGCATGCCATTGATAAAGAACAAATTTTTACCATGCTGCCAGATTGTTCCGGTGACTACGACGCCATCAGTGCCGTCAACCCTTCCAATATACTACCTTGCGAGCTTCTCGATTCATCGATTGCCGACGGACTATCGCCATCTGAACGCTCTGAGCTCCTTCAGCTGCTCTACCAGTTTCGTGAATCCTTAGACATTGCTCAACCTACCCTTGGCCGAACTCCCAGTTTTTTCCACTGCATCGACACAGGTTCCAACGCGCCAGTACGACAGCGACCATACCGTATTTCCGCCACGGAACGTCAGGTTATCACCGAACACGTTGACGATATGCTCAAGCGCGACGTTCTCCGACCTTCCCAAAGTCCATGGGCATCACCTGTCGTTCTTGTTAAGAAGAAGGATGGTACAATTCGCTTCTGCGTTGATTACAGGCGCTTAAATAAGATCACTCGCAAAGGCGTATACCCTTTGCCCAGGATTGATGACGCCCTTGATTGCTTACAAGGTGCCGAGTTTTTTTCGTCGGTAGATTTGCGTTCGGGGTATTGGCAGGTGCCCTTAGCAGACGGTTATCGTCCAAAAACAGCATTCGTGACACCGGACGGGCTATATGAGTTCAATGTCATGCCGCCCTTCGGCCTCTGCAACGCGCTGACCACATTCGAGCGCATGATGGACTCGGTTCTGCGGGGTTTGAAATGGAACATATGCCTCCGCTACCTCGACGATATCGTCGTCTTCACCCGATTTCGCAACACACCTTGTACACCTGAAACATGTCCTCACGTGTCTGAAGAATGCGCAGCTCCAACTGAATCTCAAGAAATGCCACTTCGCTGCTCGGACGCTCACTATTCTCGGTCACGTCGTATGAAAGGATGGTGTTCTTCCCGACCCGGCTAAACTACGCGCTGTTGCTGAATTCCCAAAACCAACGACTGTAAAACGGTTACGCAGCTTCGTAGGATTGTGCTCTTACTTTCGTCGGTTTGTGCGCAACTTTGCCTCCATAATTGCCCCTTTGACCCAACTTTTAAGCAGTGCCAACGACATATCTTCATAGTCTTTCGAATGTTATCACGCATTTACCACTCTTCGCCGTCTCCTGACATCACCGCCTATATTGCGCCACTATGATCCCACGGCTGCAACTGAAATCCATACAGACGCCAGCGGTGTCGGTCTCGGCGCAGTTCTCGCTCAACGCAAGCCTGGATCCCCTGAGAATGTCGTCGCCTACGCCAGCAGAACGCTCAACAAGGCTGAGGTAAACTACAGTGTTACCGAAAAAGAGTGCTTAGCCATACTTTGGGCAATTGTGAAATTTCGCCCATACTTATATGACCGCACCTTTGCTGTAGTTACAGACCATCATGCCTTATGTTGGTTGTCGTCGCTGAAGGATCCATCAGGTCGCCTTGCTCGTTGGGCTCTGCGGCTTCAAGAGTATGACATCCGCGTCGTGTACTGTTCCGGCCGCCAACATGCCGATGCTGATGCGCTCTCGCGATCACCCCTGTCGACTGAGGCTGCCTCTATATCTTCTATGGAACACGCGCTGTCCGTTCTTGACATCGACACAATGACCTCTGCACAGCGCGACAATCCATGGATAACTTCGCTTCTGGACGTCTTATCTGGGGTGCCGACACTTCCCAACACTCGAGCAATGCGTCGCCAGGCTTCGCACTTCACCATTCGAGGTGGCCTCTTGTACCGGCGCAATTACTCACCAGACGGCAGGAAGTGGCTGCTCGTTATTCCCCGAAAGCTGCGCTCTACAATCTGTGCATCATTTCACTCCGACCCGCAATGCGCTCACGCCGGTGTCTTCAATACCTACGAGCGTTTAAGGAAGCGGTACTACTGGCATGGGATGTTTACTTTTGTTCGACAGTTTGTTCACGGCTGCCACGAGTGTCAGCGACGAAAACAGCCACCGAATGCAGGAGCAGCTCCACTAGAGCCGCTTGCGTGCCCTGACCGCCCATTCGATCGCGTCGGAATCGACCTTCATGGACCACTGCCATTGACCACAGCAGGTAACCGGTGGGCTATCGTTGCTGTAGATCACCTGACACGGTACACCGAAACCGCTGCTCTTCCTACGGCGACCAATCAGGACGTCGCATCTTTCATCCTTCATCGGTTTGTGTTGCGTCACGGCCCTCCTCGCGAGCTCCTCAGTGACCAGGGCCGTGTATTTCTATCCGACGTAATCCAAGCACTTCTCGGTCAGTGCCATATTGTACACCGGATGAGTACTGCTTACCACCCTCAGACGAATGGCCTGATTGAGCGGTTTAATCGGACCCTGGGTGACATGCTCGCGACGCATGTGGCATCTGACCAAACGAACTGGGACCTGGTTCTTCCGTTTGCGACCTACGCGTACAACACCGCTACCCAAGTCACCACCGGCTTTTCTCCATTCTACCTTCTATACGGACGTCAACCATCGCACACAATCGACACTTTGCTGCCATACGCACCAGATGTATCTGAGTGCACGACCGTGTCTGAAGCCACCCGTCACACCGAAGAATGCCGCCAACTAGCGAAGCAGTTTACTACGGCTGACCAGCAACGCTAGAAAAAAGCCAGCGATGACGACAACCCTCCTGCCGCCAAGTTCGCCCCTTGAACCCTTGTATGGCTGTATTTACCACCCTGTGCACCTGGTTTGGGTACCAAGCTACTTTCAAATTACCATGGCCCATACCGCGTGGTAGAGCGCACATCGTCCGTCAATTACGCCATTGAACCGCTTACGCCACCCGGTGACCGTCGTCGGCGTGGACACGATATTGTTCACGTGGACAGCTTGAAGCCGTACTTCGACCCACTCGTTCCCACTTGTTAGATCGCCAGGATGGCTTGATCTTTCTCGACGGGGGCAATTATAATGAAGGAATGATGACAACAAAAGGGAACAGCAAGCATCATCGCAGAGTAAGGCACCACGAGATCGGCGCTCGAGCTCCTCCATCTTCCTCGTCCTGTCGCTATCTCCGATCTCCCACCTGCCCGTTTGGTTCGCCCAATAACCTTTTTACACCTATTATATTTTTTATGTTTTGTTGCACGTGTTATTTCCGCTTGTGTTCTTATTTGCTCATACATCGTAATCAGTGTGTACCCTAATATTGTTACATTGCTTAGGAACTTACAACCTGGATGTACGACACCCCCCCCCCCCCTTATGTAATGCCTTCGGGTCCTTAAGGTTGAATAAATGAAATGAAATGAAAAGAGGGTTCATCTTAAACGATGACGACGCAGCGAGAAATTAAAAAAAATGGTAGGTGTAAACTTAAGAGACAAGAAGAGAGCAGAGTGGATTTGCGAACAAAGGAAGGTTAAGGATATCATAGCTGAAATCAAGAAGAAAAAAAAAAGAACTTGGGCCGGGCATGTAGCGCGTAGACAGGATAACCGCTGCTCATAAAGGGTAGCTAACTGGATTCTCAGAGAAGACAAGCGGGTTCGAGGGAGACAGAAGGTTAGGTGGGCAGATGAGATTAAGAAATTTGCTGGTATAAATTGGCAGCAGCAAGCACAGGACCGGGTTAACTGGCGGAACATGGGAGAGGCCTTTGTCCAGCAGTGGACGTAGTCAGGCTGATGATGATGATGATGATGACGTTCAACTTGCTTTCAACATCCTTTTGTTCCTAAAAAATTGGGCTCACGGTATTTGGTGTATATGTATTTTACAGGTGCAACACCCACATAGTTCAACACTGCCGATGCAGTTTTTGCAGACACGACTAAACGGTGGCTGATGTTTGCCGCTGACCAGGAAGATAAACGAACACAGAGGCGGCATGCTGTCATGAATAAGAAATTCCAGAACAGCTGTAGAAGCATTCCATCATCTCAAGGAGAAATCTCGGCGGGAGGAGGGGTCTGAATTGTAAATAAACATGACATACCAGAAATTTTTGCCTTGTGAAATATATTGGTGGGACTGATAAATACCTCACAGAAAATCGGGCATGAAGCTGTGCCCAAGATGAAAAACTAAATAAAAGTGCTAGATAATGCATTAGCCCGAGTTCTTACCAGGATTTAGTCCATGAATATTGGCTACTTCAATATCTAGCACTTATATTTAATTTTTCATCCTGGATCAAAAGCAATATGCCATTTTCTCAAAAAAGTACAAACACATCTGGGCTCGAAACTGTAGCCAAGGTAAAAAAGTGAATAAATGTGCCAAACATATCATTAGCTGAAGTGCTTGGCTCCTGTATCAAAAAACTAGCTTGGCTGTTGCATGGCACTCAACCACAGTGACAACCATGGCAAGAGGTGTTTCCAGTGATTTTCCAAGCTCGGTCTTGTTTGGCTCGGCCAAAGGTAGGCTTGTCACACCTTCCAAGCATGCACGCGCTTCCAAGCACGCGCTGACCACGCTCACAAAGTTGGCCCAATTTTTGCCCGAACAAACAAATATCAGAACTCACCCCTTGTTCTGGCAATCAATGAATGGAATTTTTTACCTAGCAGCCTAGTGGACCAAACAGACACCTCTTCTTTTCAAACCGCACTCCTCGCTTTTCTAGCTATTTAAATACCCTGTAACTTGTCTTCATCATGCTCATCTTTTATAGGCTGTAAATTTGGGTTCCTGCCTTCCAAATACCAGATTTTCTGTCACTTTTACACTTTTTTTATATGTTTTACGCTGTACTTTGCAATTGTGTACTTTTGCTGCCTTTATGATATTGTAATGTCACTTTTGTTGTGTTGATTCTTTCTTTTTACAATATTGTATGTTGTGTCGGCTTTCAACCCATTCCCCCCCCCCCCCCCCCCTATGTAATGCCCATTTGGGCCCTTAGGGTACCTAAATAAATAAAATAAATAAATAAAATAAAAATATAACGTGCTTGGCCTCCAATAACTTTCCAATCAGAAACAGCTTGGCCAGTGATGATTTTCCATGCTTGGTTCTAGCAAAATTTGCATGTATGGGTGTGTTAGTGCACAAAGGCGTACCAAATTACCAACTCAAATTTGCGTGTTTTTACATACGAATCAAAGAAGTACCGGCTACTGCGCCAGAAGGAAGCTTTCGGTGACAGCCTACGTTGCTCAAAGCACGACACCTCCATCGTCGTCGCTCTTTGAGCAGGCATCGCACACGAGGATAAATGGTTGATTTAGACTCAGGGATCTCGAAATTATACTTACAGCATTCTTACCTTTTAGAATTGTGTGTACTTAAAGCAACATTCGCCGGTAGCTTGTACGCTGACGCGGCCGGCACGACAGGCCTAATATTAGCGGGGACCGGGCACTGGGCAAGGCCGCTCTCGACGAAGCTGAGATGGGGTGCTTTAGGTTTCTGCATTTCAGCTTCGCAAAATTTCTAACTGTTAACTGAAATAAGTATAAGGATAAGCATTACTAGACATCCATTTACGGTGTGCTGCATGGAACAACAGCTTTATCTCTCACCTCCACTGGGAAACCTTGCGAAGCGATTGAGAGAGCTCATTTACGTGTCGTCAACATGGCGGCGTAAAACATTACTTGTTTCTGTTAGGAATAGCGCCCAGCTGTAGGCTTATAAAAACTTAAACATTCAATGCTTACAGCAATACACAATTGATGCGAATATGGCATACGCGGGGGCACGCAAAGAGCTTGCATGAACTGCTTCAGTATGTACGTGCACCGCAAGCATTACGTATTATTGGGTTAGCATATATCCCTGCCGTCGAATCAAGCGTTTTGTACTCAAGGACACCAAAACATACCACGGCAAAAGCTACATAAATGTGTATACTGCACTCGCAGAAACAGTGCGTGCTCCAGTATACGCACCATCGCTTTACAGTGAAAATTCCATCGTTTCCAGCGCTTCACAGTGTGCATCAACATGATGGTGATGTTGATGATTATAATGATAATGATGATTTGAGGCTTATTCCTTTGAATCTGGTGAGCCAGAATAATTTGCCCTAGCCAGAAAAAAAACACTAAAAAAGTAAATAAACAAAACACTCCATATGCGTACACACCCGCATCTGCATGACTTCAATTTTGTCCACATAAATCATTACCGCTGCGTCGCGCGGCACCACTGCTCCAGCCTTGTTTTGGTGGTGCGTACTGCCGCATAGTGCACTGTACCTGCCACTCCATTGTCTGCAGGTGGCCCCGTGTCATCTTTGTGAAGCCTGAACATTTCACAGTGCTTGCACAAATAGGTCTCGGCTTCCTCCGCCTCATTGGTTGTCGCGAAAGTCGTGTGTTCGAGCTGGATCTACAGTTAGCATCCATTGCACATCACCAATCCGGCGATAGGCTCTTTTTCTGGCTATGTCTTGCGAGTGTTTTTCACTTTCTTCGCCAGCTGTTCTCCACAATCCTAAGCGTCTGTGTTTACTGCTGCTGTCTTTGCAGACCCGAAGGTTGACGATGGGGGTTCTACTTGGACTGTAAATTGGTAAGTGTCTGTGTTCTCGCTTTCATTCCGCATCGCTTGCGAGAGTCGATCGCTGAGCGCAGCTTTCAAACCCGTTTTGTCCAAACCTCTCTTATCAAGTTCGCTTCGTAGGTCCGACACACGGAGTTCAGACATGGTCCTAGTCACCTACTCGGCGTCGCGAGCAGCTGGGGCAATGTTTACATCACCCCAACCCTCTATCACACTCGTGTAGCCACTGCAATGTTGCCGGCGCCACCTCTCGTTGATAGTCACACTCACTCACACCTCCGCGTCCGTGGGCTGCGATACTGGTCGTCGCAGTGTCCCCGGCTGTTCGCGCCTCGCTGTCAGGTGTGGCGAAATCGAGCACTGCTCACCTAGGGTGTCGCCGGACCTTGACAGTCACTGATCTCATCTATGCTGTGACGATATTTTCGTGTGCTTACGACGCGGTCTCGGTTGTCTCGAACGGTAAGCGGGCGCAAGAACTGGCGCCACCTCTCGTCCGCAGTTGGTATCCCTATGCATCGAAGTTGGTGCGGTCTCTTCGGCCACTCACACGGTATTCGCTTTTTAGGCTTCGTCGCAACATGGGCTTGTGTAGCACCATTTTACGCTGTCACCGCACATAAGTGGTATTCCGTTGGTCCTTGTGGCTCGATAAAACATTCCCCGCACTTCTGGAGCACAAGATTCGTTGGCGTATGCCTTAATAGAACATCACAGCGCACCAGCAACTGACAGCGTTGACAACTCAACGTCGTGACGCCTTGGGCATCCTCTCACAGCAGTTAAGCCAGGGCCCTCTACCAGTGCGACACAGCTGTTTCCCTGTGCGCCCAGTGAAGGGCCAGTTATTACCACGGGATAGCAGTTTCTCCAGCGTGTACCAGTGCGAAAAAGCGTACTGCTATCACGCTGAGAATGCTTTTTTGCAATAACGTTGGCAGTCGGTCTCAAACTTTCCCAGCAACAGGTACAAGAAGCCGAGCTCTTCAATGCAGTAGCCGGTAACATCTACAAGGACGTGAGAAGTGTGGTCAAATTTACTGTGCCTTTGACGAGTCAGGTGTCTTGTCATGCTTTAAACTTTTCTAATATCTAGTCAGTCAATTACGCTGTTGAGGAAGTCAATCTGAGGGGAAGATAGTCTTCTCAATAGATCTTGAAAGCTGTCGCGAAGGCACTGTCACTTGTGAAGTGTTTTGATGTTTACAATGTTCTACAACGTCGTAAAGATCTGAATGAATTCAGCTGTGCCTTTGGCACGTTGAAGTTGAGCTAAATTTGAACTAGTTAATGTTGTAAAAATTCTTGAAAGGTTGAAGATAATCAGGACGAGCTTGTTGCTTTGGTGCTCCAAGTTGGAGGGATGTAGTGCTTTTACAGAGAACATGGGTGCCATCCGCAAGATCTCACTACTTTCTTCTTCGTGCGCCTTCCTCAAAATGCGAAATAATGCTGTGACCATTTGTCCATCACTGTTCAGTTATGTCGGTGAAAAACATGCAAGTCCCAGGACTGCGTTGATTATGCCAGTTCTTACGGAGACACTTGTAACTGTGAACACTTTCCAAGACAAAAAATAAAGGTCTGGAAGGATCAGATGGCTGTGCATAGACAATAATAAATTTCTGGGGATCATAAAAAAAGGAATTGCGTTGCGGGTAATGAAAATATTGTCAAAAATAACTGCGATCACCCGAAAGCCCAGCATCTTCTAGCTCTTTAATGAGGCATTCGAGAACGCAGTGCAAGTCTCTTGCCTTGATTTTGCAACAGGCACACTATGCACATCTTTGTTGGATGACAAAAGGCTCTGCATCATGAACACGCAGTCTTTGCAGCAATGTGATGTTCGTGGCTGCACCTTTCACGAAACCACCTTGATATTGAAAGTAGGAGTATAAGAAAATCTTGTATATCTTAAACGTTACACTTCGTTCATTGTCCTTTAGTGCTAACGCCAGGTTTTTTGCAAATGACAAGTACAAATTCTTGTTGCATCAATGAAGGACCAATGCTGTATGTGGCGCAACGACGCCTAGTAGTGTTTGGATGTGGAAGCCTAAGCGTTTATGTACCTTTCATGACCTTTTAAGCGTGCGGTGATATTGTGAACTTAATACTGGCGAACACAAGTAATTCGGCTGGATGCATCGTTTATTAGCCAAAACAATCTCAACTTGCTGCCTCAAAACCTTCAACACTTCTGCCTGCCAGGCACAAGGAAACTGCAATCATGACAGTTCTAATTGCGCCAATATACGGCGAAAAAGAACCTCAACACTAGCCTCAAAATTTTGGGAGAGTTTTACATTCTTCTACGCGGTTAAGCATAACACCTAGTTGTATAACCTCCGAAGTTTAAACAGGGAACACTACAGTTCCTACCTTTTTAATCTGTGTTTCTCGAAAGTACACTTTAAGGCAGCAATCGGCACATACGACAACAGCACAATGCACTACCGGTGCATCTTGAGGCACAATGTTCAAGCACCGCACACTGTTTTTCATAATTACATTGCTCCAGAAGTCTCCCACCAAAAACTTGTTCGTGTGACAGAAGAGTTTCTCGAAAGAGGAGATTGCTTTGCTGTTCTTTTCCTCTGGGAGTGTGATGAGTAACTCTTGTTTTGCATCTTGTCATGCTTAGGTCTGCATACCAGCCCGATTTTAAAGACACCAGTCTTTCTTGGGGACCTTCGACACTAAAATTTTAGTCTGTCTGTCTGTACATTTGTCTGTTTGTCAACTCTTAGTGGCGCTGGGTACTTGAAACAGCCGCACCCATCCGCAGCGCCCACCCACTTTGCTCAGGGTTGAGAATTCATGCTTGTGCAATTGTCCATTGAAAAAGCAATTCTTGCGCATGTTTGGGGCGCCATAACAACATGTATATATTCTCTATGTTAGCCTTTTACTAGAAAAGGCATACATTAGTAATTTTGAGGACCATACCGCTCATCACGGTGGGCTGACCATGCAACGCTTGCACGGAAACAAGAGTGTTTGCAACGCTTTGCTAAAACGAGACGGTGGTAGCACCTACCTGTCGCCTTGTGTTCTACACCTTATCACCTCTGAGATGGTTGCGCTCACCCGTCTTGGAGCCACACGCTTTGTTTTCTAAAAAAAACTGCCAGATGGCGCTTATGTCTCACGTGTGACATGACTTGGTGTGCTCGTTCGCCTCCACTGCACGCTCGAGGCACTTGACGCAGCACCTCAAGAATACCATTCCTCGATTTTCTTGCGCATACCATCAAATGAATGCCTTGTTCCCTCTCTCCCCACGCAAAACTATCGTCTTTCGACGACATTTGCAGATTACTTGCAGATACGGGGCCATTTTTTTCTCGGCCTTCGCGAGCCACACTTTTGTGTTGAGAAAGATCCACAGCGCAGCCAGAAAAGATGCTTGGAACAGTTCCGGGCGTCACACGCCTAAATTTAGGCGGAAATTTATTCACCTAGCCAGTAAGCACGTCCGTGTGGTACGTCAAGATGGCGAATTGACTTGGGTGGACGTGCTTTTTGCAGACCTGCAAACAGAAATACTGCTACAATTGATAGCTGAAATCCTGGCAGTCGCCTTATCTTGCGATAGCAAATTAAACTATCAGAACAAATGGTTTGGTAAGAAAAGGCAGACTTACTTTCACTGTGAACTTTGATGGCGTTAAGTCCTTACGTGGCACGGCACACGTCCACGGTGCTCTTTCAGTGGTGTTGGCGGGGAACATATAGATGCGAATGGTGAGTCCTTTGGCATAATTAGAAATATAACGTGGCACGCAACAGCTGCCATGCATAGCCCTTGGGTTATAAATACATACCCTGACAGCAATACTGGGTAGCGTGATAATGACAACTCGTTTGCTTGCGACTTATACCAAAACGACAACGTAGTTTTAGCACTATGTTGCCCGAGAACATCACACTTTCCGCTAAAACAGAACTCCGACGTTTTAAAAGCTGAAATGCAGTGCCTGTTGTAAAATATATCAGGCACAACGATAGAATGGAAGTGAAGTGGCAAGAAAAAACCTGTTGAGCGAAGAGAGAGATGACCGGAACAAGTTTCTCCCAACTTGCATGAAAAAAAAAATACCACAGCATGTGAAAAGCCACACATTAGATTGCTGCTGTGTGCCGGGACAAGCCAAGTCGCTCTCTCGTCGTTTTAGTTGGCTCTCTCGACCTTTCATAACGTCCTCTCAATCCGCCACCAATCTCACTGGTTGAAGTCAGCCTGTTGAGCGGAGGGAATGGCAAGGCATTTTCTAGTCTAGGTGGCGTTGGGTCAGCGCATTAATAGCGTCAATTTTGGTGCTGTTCCCGGAAGCTTTGCCAGGACTGCACGTTATCGATGAGGCGTTGGCCACAGCAGCCTCCCAAGATCATCATAAGACATCTCCGGAAGGCCACAGAATGTTCCGGCGTACCCTCACAGAGCTTTCCACCGATTCGGCTGGCTCGCGTCGACATGCTCCAGAGTTTCGTCAGCTGTACCAGCATCCCTCGCTGCCTTCAATCTCCCACACTTTTGCGGCTTCCAGGACGACGTCAACAACTGGGTCTCTCTCGGAGCCCGAAATATATGGTCTGAAAAAAAAAGAAGTGGGGCATCGCAATAGTTCACCCTCAGAATGCTGCTGCGGCGTGGTACCAGTATGAAGGCATGCGGCAGCAGTCCTGTGCAGACTGGAGCGCCGAGCTGATCGCTCCGCTTAACGGATTGAATGCGACCTCACTGCTACCGCTCATTTTAACCTTGCCACTAATGAGGACGACGCTCTATAGAAGCGCAACGACGAGCAGCTGTACCCTGTACCAACTTTCCCTCCCTCGTAGTTCAACACCACGAGGCGCCAAGCCTCTCTGGTACAGCTGTGCCCTATGCCCAATCCACATATAGCTTCCCATAGTGCCCTGCGGCACTCGTCGGCACAAGCTTGCCGTGTATTACACCATGCAGACGTCCAACTCGGCGTCTACATGTGGCACCCAATTACCCTTGATATGCCCGGGGAGGGGTTGAGGCTGCCACCCAGGATCCGGCGTAGGCCGACTCTTGCGACGCGTCTCACGAAAAAGTAGAAGATGCGTTTAATTTACATATTTGCAAGAGAAGTACATTGCAACGAGAGCGTACAGACGCGCCTTTCCATCACAAGGGCCCAGAACACACTCGAGACGAGTGGGCCAGCGAAATCCAGAGAGAGAGCCAGCGCACTCCCGACACGCTCCTTTTATAGCCGTCCGTGCACGCGCTAGACGCCGACTGCGTACAGCAGGCCTGCCGATGCGCGTTCCTCGTAGCGCGCCAAGAGATTTCCCGCGTTCCTGTGGAACGCGGACAGCGTATGGCAGGTACGCCGATGAGCGTCTCTTGCATGCCGGTTATGACAGCTCGTCCGCCGTCCGAAGAGGTCACGTAAGGGCTGCAGTGGCGCTGCTCCCTGAAATGGCCGTAGTCAGTCTCCGTAGGCGCAACACTGTGCACCACAACACAGAGACACTCACCACATAGCAGGTCTTACGGTAGGCGCACCTCGACATCGTAAAGAGGCCCAGCACATCACACGCTTAATAACAGCATGAGACTGTCCACAGCTGCAAAGGCCCCGTCACCGCTGCCTGGTCGTCCACTGGCCGAAGGAAGCAGGAAGCCCTACCGAAGGGCCACAGTCCGCAATAGCTGGTTCGTCGTGTCCTCCATGCCATGCTGTTGGACCGGTAGGCATAGCAATCTTCTGCCTGCCTTTAGCGGGGAAGACGCTCTCAAACCAGACACCCACACTGAGAACACTCTGCTCTCCCGAGAATCACCAGTTGTAACTTGCTGCTAGGCTCGTAATTTATTGCACAACATAAGACTACACTATGGTGGTGACCAAGTGAACTCGAACAAAGAAATAAAAACGCGCGCACACACGCACAAGGCTAAATAGTAGCAATTGCGTCTGACAAAGGACTCAACAGAATTGTACAGTTCCGCGTTTCCCTTAGCTATTCAGCTACGGAAAACCTCGGCTAAGGCCATCGACGTTACCATTCTCTGCCTTTGCGGTACTTGAGCTCAAAGCTATGCTCCTGCAATGCCAAACTCCAACGCAAAAGCCTTCCATTTTTCGACGACATACTATGCAGCCTTGTTAAAGGACAATGATCTGTCTGGACCACAAAATGAGATCCAGTCAGATAGCATCGCCGTTTCTGTATTGCCCATACGAGGCACGCACACTCATCCGTGAAGTGTTTAGCTTTAACGTATTCAGGATAGACAATGTCCATTGTAGCTGCCGAGTCACGAAGGACCTTACATTCTTTTCCGTTTGCGACTAAGTCTTGAAGGTACGGTCTCAAAAGCTGCATATTTTCGTCGCCACTGCCCGTAAAAGAAAACACTACCTTCGGTTTCTGACAGCCAGCCGCTAGGTGTCCTGGCTCTTGGCACCGGAAACACAAAAGTGGCTTTTCACCTCAAAACTCTTTTCCTTCCCCGAGTTTTCCTTTGCTTCGGTCTCGGGCGCATTCAATGCAGAGCTGGTGCCCTTACGCAAAGAGCAATCTTTGAGCGGCTGTTTGCTGAATGGACGAACGCGTGCTTTTTCTGACTGGCGATTGACGGTGTACTCATCAGCTAGTTCAGCCGGGCGTTCCATGTTTCTCTCCCCAGGTCTATCTTGAATTCACAGGCGCATTTCCTCATCCAAGCACCCGTAAAATTGCTCAAGGCAGATCACGTCCACCAGCTTATTCCGATCCTCGTAGACACCTTCTCCCTTCAGCCACTCCAACAAATCGCCCTTCATGTTGAATGCGAATTCCTGAAATGTCTCGCCCGTTTTCTTTTGTGCGTCCCTAAACCGGCGGCGAAACGCTTCTGCTGAAAGCCAGAATTTCTTTAGGAGGGCAGCCTTCCCTTCGTTATAGCCATCCGCGTCTGTTGCTGGCAAACGCGCAAGCGTGTCCGCTGCTTCGCAGGGCAATACCATTAGTAGCTCTTGAGGCCACGTGGCACGATCAAACCCCATCCTCACAAAAGTTCTTTCGAAATTTAGAAGGAACAACGCTATGTCCTCGCTCACTTTGTAAGGCTGCAAGAGGTCCCTCATGCTCACTCGTGCGCCTGCCTGAATCTCTGCATTTTCTGTTCCCAGATCACTTGCGCCTTTTGCCTCTGCAATCTTAAGCTGAAACCGCAAGCAGTCAAGCTTCCTTTCTTGGCTTTCCGCTTCTTCTTTGCGCCTGACGGTTTCTTTTTCAAACATAAGTCGCTCTCGCTCTTCGACTTCTTGTGCCCTTTGCATCCTCTCCTGAATTAGCTCCCAGCACTCGGCGAGCTCCTCCGCATCCGCGCCAGAATCCTTAACCGCCTGTATTAAACGTGGCTTTCTATGTATAGTCGCCACCTCAATCCTCAGCTCCTGGCACAACAGCACTAAATCCGGTTTCCACAATTCGTTCAAGTCCATAGTCACCCCGTGCAGACTTCCGTTGCTCAAACGGCCGTGAAGGTACCTCAAATAAACCCAATCCTTCACAAAGCAGCGACTAATCTACCCTTTTGGATAAACATCACCATCTATCCAAAACACCTGGCAGAATCTCTACGGAAAGTGAGCACTGACCAGCATCGGTACCAGGAAAGAACACGAACCGATCCTGCCGCTGCCAACCAGTGATATGCCCGGGGAGGGGTTGAGGCTGCCACCCAGGATCCGGCAAAGGACGACTCTTGCTACGCGTCTCACGAACAAGTAGAAGATACGTTTAATTTACATATTTGCAAGAGAAGTACATTGCAACTAGAGCGTACAGACGCACCTTTCCATCACAAGGGCCCAGAGCGCACTCGAGACGAGCGGGCCAGCGAAGTCCAGAGAGAGAGCCAGCGCACTCCCGACACGCTCCTTTTATAGCCGTCCGTGCACGCGCTAGACGCCGACTGCGTACAGCAGGCCTGCCGATGCGCGTTCCTCGCAGCACGCCAAGAAATTGCCCGCGTTCCACAGGAACGCGGGCAGCGTATGGCAGGTACGCCGATGAGCGTCCCTTGCATGCCGGTTTCTTGTACTGCCGGTTATGGCACCCTTAACCCCGCTTAGGACCGTCTATGAACCACAGCAGCCGGCTAGCCAGACTTCAAGCTGGTCAGCCCCAAAGTGTTTGGATTTGTCGACCTGCTGCGTGATGACGTCAGTGCCCTCACAACCAGCTGGAGACGCAGCACAAGTCACAACGTCCGGTTTGTTCGAAAGTCAGGAACAACATCTTCCGCAGCCACCTTCGCAGCCAACGGCGGAACACTTGGACGTTCGTCACTTGCCGAGTGCCGTCTGCCTAAACAATTCAAGTGCCTAGTCTCCCTGAGGAGACTATCGTCGAAGTCATGCCGGTGCAGTTCACGGTTGCTCCTAATGACGAGGCAACTGGCCAAGTTGGCTTGATTGCACGTGTCACTGGTATCTATTGATATAGCTTGTCGTATCTTCACTCGGCTGAACACCACGTACGTCCCCGCTCAGTGTGCGCAAGTCGCCGTACTTCGTTTTCGATTCACTGCAATGTCGTCCAAACTGTGAAGGGGTGGTCGTCACGATGGTCTGCAAGCAATGGGATCTCTCCACATGAGCCAGTATTGCCTACTGGGTTTATATTCTGCAGGTGACTACGTTATTTCGCAGCATGGAGAGACCTGCAACGGCCACCTCGATATAGCAGGGTCGTCCACCTGAGTACAGGACAGTTCAACAGGACTACTCGAGGCGTACAGATGACCGCCGTCCCCCACGGCACTCCCAGTGCCGTGGGGGTCTGTTTGGCAGCTATGCCTGCTTGCAGTCATGACCAAGTGTAATGACGATGAGTTGCAACGCAGCTTGGGCTCTCGCGCCCAGCAACGAGAAGATGACGACACCCTTAACTGGGTGACCACCATCAACGCTCTCGGAGCCTGCATTGTACGGTCTAACAAGTGCTAACGCATAAAATATTGTTACGTTTGAGAGAGACTGGTAGACGTTGAAAGGGGCCGTTTATTAGGTCGCGAGGGGCAGCTCAGAAGCGGCCGACTGGTCAAAGATCCTCCTGATCCTCTTCTTCCTCTTTCGCTCTCGGCGACAAGTGCGTTCACCGTATACGCTTCTTTCTCTTCGTGCATGTACGCAACATTCCTCTCCGCGCAGACGAAGGCCGCCGGACGAGTCAGTCGAGTTGTCGTGGCGTGTACAGTTTCAGGCGGGCAACATGAACCACTTGAGTTTTGGCAGCTCGTCGACCACTCGCCGTGAGACGAGCTATTACATAGTTGACGTCTGTAAGTCTGTCGACAATCACAAAAGGTCCATCGTAAGTGGCCAAAAACTTTTGGCATAACCCGCGCTTGCGCATCGGAGTCCACAACCACACCAGATCACCACGGCGATAAATCACTGGTCGATGGTGAATGTCATAGCGTGCCTTCGCCTTGTCTTGCGATGCCAATGTGCGCAGTAGAGCTATGCGACGCGCCTCTTCGGCGAGGCAGAGAGTCTCGGCGACAGTGACGTTGTCGTGGTCACAGAAAGGCAATATTGTGTCGATTGTGTACCGGGGCGAACGTGCATAAAGCAAAAAGAAAGGGCTATAGCCTGTAATCTCATGCTTCGTGGTGTTGAACGCGTAAGTAATGAAAGGTAGTACGTCATCCCAGTTCTTGTGGTCGCAGGAGACATACATAGACAACATGTTGATAATGGTGCGGTTGGTACGCTCCGTCAGCCCATTAGTTTAGGGGTGGTATGGTTTCGAGTGACGCAGGCGGGATTCACATAAACGGAGTAGCTCCTCCACGACATCCGCTGTGAATTGTCGTCCACGATCACTGATAATCAGGCGAGGTGGACCATGTCGGAGGATGACGTACTGTAACAAAAACGACGAGACTTCACTGGCAGTTGCGGAGGGGACGGCCGCCGTCTCGCAGTAGCGTGTGTGGTAGTCGACGCAAACAATTATCCATCGGTTACCCTTAGCCGAATTTGGGAAGGGGCCCAGAAAATCAATGCCCACTTGTTCAAAAGGTGCGCCTGGAGTAGGCATCGGCTGTAGAAGACCAGCTGGACCAGTTGATGGACGTTTGTGACGCTGACATTGCATGCAGCTTGCCACATAGCTCTCAACAGACTTCTGCATACCAGGCCAATAAAAGCGCTCTTTAGTCCGGTGAAGCGTCCGCGCCAAACCTAAATGTCCAGATGTAGGGTCGTCGTGCATGGCACTCATAATAACTGTTCGCAGGCTCTCCGGGACCACTAGAAGGAAACGCGCGCCACTGCTGGAGAGGTTACTTTTGAACAACAGTCCATCACGCATACAGAAACGGCGGGCACTAGTGGAAGTGGATGCAGCGGCGAATAGTGGTGCCAGTTTAGCATCCTTCCGCTGTTCTGCTCTGAAACTGCGATAGTCCGGGAACGTAGGCGACACAGACGCTACAAGCTGGTCAAGGTCATCGGATTCACAGTCTGTTGTGCTAAGTGGCATACGTGAAAGACAGTCCGCGTCAGCATGTCGACGACCACTCTTGTAAGCGACGGTAAAACTGTATTCTTGTAGCCGGAGTGCCCAGCGCGCAAGGCGGCCACAAGGGTCACGAAGGTTGACAAGCCAACACAACGAGTGGTGGTCGGTTACGACTGTGAATGGGCGTCCGTAAAGGTAAGACCTAAACCGCTGAATTGCAAATAATACCGCCAGGCATTCTTGTTCCGTAACAGTGTAGTTTTGTTCCGGCCTGCTTAGGGAGCGACTTGCGTATGCGATGACGTGTTCGCGGTCGCCGTAACGTTGTACTGGGATGGCTCCAATACCTATGCCGCTAGCATCCGTATGAAGCTCTGTCGGAGCAGAAGGGCTGAAGTGCTGAAGGACGGGTCGTGACGTCAGCAAAAACTTCAATTGACGGAATGAAGAATCGCACTCCGGAGTCCACTCAAATGAATTGTCATTTCGTAAGAGGCATGTGAGAGGCTACGCCACGTCGGCAAACTTCGCAATAAAGCGGCGGAAGTATGAACAAAGCCCCAGGAAACTACGAAGCTCCTTGACGGAACGCGGCGCATTGAACGCCTCAACTGCTGCTGTCTTCTGGGGGTCAGGGCGGATGCCATCCTTGTCAACGAGATGCCCGAGCACAAGCGTCTGGCGGTCTCCGAAGTGGCATTTCTTCGAGTTTAAAATTAGGCCAGCGTTTCGGATGCAGTTCAAAACAGTATCCAGACGAGAGTTGTGTTCACTGAACGTGCGGCCGAAGATGACGACGTCGTCGAGGTAGCACATGCAAATGTTCCACTTCAAGCCACGCAGAATGGTGTCCATAAACCTCTCGAAGGTTGCCGGTGCATTGCACAGTCCCAATGGCATCACGTTGAATTCAAAGAGCCCATCAGGGGTTACAAAGGCAGTCTTTTCCTTGTCGTCTGGGTGCATCGGAATTTGCCAATAACCGGATCGTAAGTCTACGGAGGAAAAATAAGAGGCCGAATGTAAGCAGTCTATTGCGTCCTCTATACGGGGCAGCGGGTATACGTCTTTTTTAGTCACGGCATTCAGTCGGCGATAGTCGACGCAAAATCTCCAAGATCCATCTTTCTTCTTAACAAGGATTACCGGTGCTGCCCATGGACTGGCTGACTCTTGTACCACTCCCTTTTGCATCATTTCCTGCACTTGGTCGCTGATAATTTGTCTTTCTGACGGGGAAACACGATATGGTTTTTGGCGAATCGGACTTGCCGCGCCAGTGTTGATGGTATGGCGTGTTCGAGACAGGGGGATAGGGATTACTTTGCCCTTCTGCGCAAAGTCAAATACCGAAACGTGCTTCAACAGCACATTCATTAAAGTTCGGCGCTCGCTTGAGCTAAGCGACTTATTTATCGTTGCCATAAGCGCCCCGTCCAAATTGTGACAACCAGTTCCGTCACGTTCTTCCGGCACGTCTGTGAGCTCGATCACTGATAAGGTTGCGTGTTCTTTGCTGACCGAAGCTAATTTCAAACCATTGGGTAGGGTCACGGGCTCAGAGGAACAGTTTACAGTCCATAGGCCAGTTCTTCCGCCATCAATCGACACCAAACAATGGGGAACCAACACATTCTTCTTCACGCAGTTTATGTGCATTGGTTGTACGCTCGCATCGAAGCTGTCAGAATCAGCGCCGCGACAAACAACAGGATCACGTACGGTAGACAACGCAGGTATGAACGTATCGCCACAGACACACAGCATAGTTGGGTCATTCGCTGGAGTTTCCAGAAGTTCTGAAGGCATCTGGCCACTCACAAACACTTTGCCCGTGCGACAGTCTACAGTGGCACCACATTCTCGCAAGAAGTCCATGCCGAGAATGACATCATGTGTCGACCGAGGAATAATCGCAAACTCTGTCGTTATCATAAGGCCTCCTAAAAATACCTCAGCACTACACACACCCATAGGGCGCAATGGCTCTCCACTCACACCACAGAACGTCGAAGTTTCATTCCAGGTAAAAACAACTTTCCGCCCTAACACGTCTTTAAAGGAACCACTCATCACGGAAATCGTTGCACCTGTGTACACCAAGGCCATCACAGGCACATGATCCACCAAAACACGCACTTTGTTTTTAAACATACACACAGGAGGTATTTCTCTCAGTAGCACGTTTCCAGCGACCTCACCCCCATTGGCCGCGCTGGCTAGTTTTCCGGTGGTGAAGAGGGCGGTTTGCGACGCAGCGGTGAAGGAGAACGATGAGCATGAGGTCGCGGTGGGGGCGTTAAACTCCTGTCAGATGCCGGGGAGTGGTTGCGGAAGCTGCTGGGCCAAAAGTTGTCATCAGGTTCTATGTGGGCCGGCCGCCGGGCACCGTGAGACTGTTCGAAGGGTCGTGAAAAGTCGGATGATTGGTGATACCGAGGAGTCACCCGACGGTTGCAAAACCGCGATATGTGGCCTGGCACACCACAGGAATAGCACACCGGCCGAGGTCGAAACGTTGGTCGCTCGTCGATGAATCGAGCGTCATCATTTGCTCTTGTGTGACGGATGTACTGGTTGGGTGCGTCGTACCGAGACGTCGGGTGTCGAGGAGGCATGCGCTGAGAGCGTCGGTCATACCGCGACGCGGGAAATCTGGTTGTCATTCTTGACTGTGGGGCTGGGCTGTACTCCACAGTTGCCGCGCTCATCGTCGGTTGCCATTGGGTCAAAGGAGGCACATCCATAGCCTCACGTGGCAGACACAACTCGCGATGGTCAGCTGTCGAACACGACATTTCTCGGTGGGACAGTTCCTCACGAACAATCTGTCGAATGGTAGAGAAAAGGTCGAGGCCAGGATTCGTGTCCACACTGGCAACAGTTGTAACGTTAGCCAGCCGACCAAACTTGGGCGCAATTCGACGCATCTTGAGCGTTTCAAACGTTCGGCAATGCTGAATGACGTCGGACACAGAACTGAGGCTTTCTTTTCCAATCAGAAAATTATACACGTCCTCAGCAATCCCCTTGAGCAGATGCCCAACTTTGTCCTCTTCCGACATGGTAGCACAGACCACCTTGCACAGCCTTAACACTTCTTCTATGTAAGTGGTGCATGTATCACCTGGTAGCTGTGCCCGTTGCGACAGTGTTTGCTCAGCCCGCTTCTTTCTAGCAACCGAGTCGCCGAAACACGCCCTGAGCTCTTCAACAAAAAGATCCCACGTCGTGAGTGCGTCCTCGTGGTTCTCGTACCATACCAGTGCGGTGTCGGTCAGCGAGAACACTACGTTGGCTAGCATAGCGGCTGCATCCCAACCGTTGGACTTGCCCACACGTTTGTACTTGGTGAGCCAGGCGTCGACATCTTCTTCGGCTTTTCCTCCGAAGGGCGGTGGAACTCGGTAGTATGGAAGCGGGCCAGATGGTGCCGTCCTGGAAACGCCTGCTTCTCCGGGCATGTCGAAGTCACTCACGGCAGATGGTGGGAGACCGGCAAGTCGACGGCTTCGTCGAAGCTGTGGCAGTGATCGCTCCGTAGTTGAAGCGCTTACCCAGCTCCTCCACCACTCTGTTACGTTTGAGAGAGACTGGTAGACGTTGAAAGGGGCCGTTTATTAGGTCGCGAGGGGCAGCTCAGAAGCGGCCGACTGGTCAAAGATCCTCCTGATCCTCTTCTTCCTCTTTCGCTCTCGGCGACAATTGCGTTCACCGTATACGCTTCTTTCTCTTCGTGCATGTACGCAACAATATGATCACGTTGCGTGCTACGCTAGGAAACGGCATCAAAAAATCATAAGAGCAATTCTACAACGTGAGACTAAAAACTTTCTTCTTTCATTCCTTAATGAGTTCTGATAATACTAGTCACCGCAAAAAAGTCGTCGTTGGGGACACAGTACTGAACGACCAACATAAAAAATTGCTATGTGTGTTTTAAAGTCCCGAAACCACCATCTGATTATGACAAAATGTCGAGGAATTTCTACCGCTTGGTGTTCTTTAACGGGCACCTAAAATGGTTCTCTCATAAAGCGCTTGTGCCTGTGTCTCAGTATTTTCCAATTGCTTTCCTGCAAATCCTGGGAGCTGCCGCTCCCTCTTTTGCGTTGATGCTTCAGGACACACGTGAGAATATTTCTGGCGTGCAACCGTCCCGCCGGGCTTCGTCGTCCAGGAAGCATGGCAACGCGTCAAGCGACACGGACAGCGAGGCAACCGATTTGTACTCGGATGGCTTCGAGTCATGGGTTGATGACTTGACGGTCGTCATGAATCGAACTACAAAATGAAGACTGCTGCGGACGGCATCGTCGACAAGTGTTTCCACCGTTAAGACTGCACTACAGTGGTGGCCGCACATCATGTTGTTCATGCCCGAAGACCCTGCCTCTATCTTGCTGCTCCTAAACAGGCAAGTTCTCCTGTGCTTCTCGAGGACACCACACCGATGAGATCAAAGACGTGAGGATCAATGCGCGGAAGAATGTAAGAATGTCCTTGCTGTAGTCGTTATGCACCGTAGTGCGCTGTGAAGCAATCGGCACAAAACAGAAATCGGCAACGTGAAAGTTCGGCCCTTGGTCGCTACAGGTTGTAATGACACTGTAGGCATCATTTATAATGTGGATCTTTCCACCCTAGCTATTGACCTGCCAGTAATAATAAAGCCAGCGACAGAAGGCACTCGCATCCCGCACATTACCAGACTCGGCAACTCGCGCTGCTTGAGGCTTGTGTTCAAGAGAGACAGTCTTCCCTCGTATGTCAAAGTTGGCCATGTTTGCCGTTCAGTGCGTTCATACGTACCGAAGCCTCTGCAATGCTACAAGTGTTTCAAGATGGGACACGTAAAACGTGTCTGTTGGAACAAAGTTGTGTGTCCGCAGTGCGCTGAAGCTCCCTCAAAAGACGCCTGCGGTGCCACCATGTTACGATATCCAAACTGCAACGGCGCTCGTGAAGCCTCATCCAAAGATTGCCCGCTGGTGCGAAACGAGCACGCTGTACTCAGGCGTTTGGTGCCGGACAAATCAACGCACAGGGAAGCTGCCGCTACACCACGCTGACAATGGCGTCGTGGGCGAAGACCATCATGAAAAGACTGCTCCACCGATAGAGAAATGCCATCCTCTGTCAAAGTGGCTGACCCACAAACACCGAGCTCACTGAAGACGCATACTGCCAAACAAACGAAAGGGACAGCAGTCGCACCTTCCTAACAGTGTCCCTCATTATTACACAGTCAACCTACTTCGGAGTTGCATCAAATCTCGTCGCCCTCGACGACCCCTCAAACCAATGATGGAATGAATGAAGATCAAGGGATAATAAGCTTGCTGCGATCGCTGATGAGTACCATGCGTGTCCTACTGAGTAATATGAAGACTTCGTCTGCGCCTAACGCACTGCAGTGCTGGACACCCTGAGTCCGGTGCTTGAAGCTCTAGGGTAAAACCATGTCCAGCAAGCACCTTTGTTTTGAGTGGACGTTAAGAATGCTTCTGTCTTTCAGTGGAACGCCAGGGGACTTAAGTCATGCATGTCTGACTTCAGATAGTTAGTATTTGTGAACCGCTTCCCCGTTATTGTGATTTGTGTAACCAACCTGTCTGCTTCAATCAAACTGTCAGGATATGAGTGCTTTATGTCCTCCACACACAGAGACGGCTGCAAGGTTATTGTATTTATGCGCCATGACCTCACTTCCGTTCACCACAGAGGCTTGCCTGATGAACAGAATCAACATGTGCGCCTTACTGTCAAGGACAAGGTTGCTTTCACGATTATCGGCGCTTACTTATCTCCATCAAGCCGCCTTGACTGGGAGCGCTTATGCGTTATTTTGACATCGACTCCAAGCACATGGGTGATCAGTGGCAACTTTAATGCCAACCATTTCCTATGGTGAAAATCCAGGGTCAACTCTAGAGAAAGAAAATTGGTTTCCTTAGCCTCGGAGTATGAACTCTGCGTTTGTAATGACGGAAGCTCTACATATTTACGCGCATCAGCCTATAGCAGCTGCCTGGAACTTAAATTGGTTTCTCGCTCACTTACCAGAAAATTGCACTGGTTTTCTGATCTGGAAACGCGGGGCAGCGATTTAAACCAACTTACCTGCGGATAGAAGGTTTCACCAGCTCCAAGTCCTCAAGAGACCTCAAATACAACGATTGGCTGAAATTCAAAATGTTATTGTAAGACTGCTGTACCGATGGTTAAACATATAACATAGAGGACTCGATAAAGGATGTCCTGCAGAATACCACGCATTTCCTTTTGACTACTCCCAAGCGCACCGATTTCGACATCGAGCTTGAGAAATTCGTAGAATACGCCGTCGTGCAGAACAAAGGTACCGACGGACAAAGTGCATAGATGATTTCAGACTGGCTAGATGCTTTCAAAAGAAAACGCAGTGGCACATGAATAAGCTGGCTTGGCGACGTTGAACATCCTTCGGCGAGTCGTTGGATCCGCGAAAGCCCCTATCACTGATATGACGAACTTCCCGGTTCTTAGCACAATTTTGGGTCTGCGACGCCCTTTAAATCTCTGGCACTTCACCTACAATGCAGAGAGATTGACGTCGTGGAATTCTGTTGTAGAACAGTTGCCGGTGATTCTGATTTCACAGTATCAACAATGAAAACATTCGACAACCCACCACCATCCCTGTATGAAATGTCAGTTTTCTTTGGATATGCTAGAGGCGGCACTGGCACTGTGCAGACGTTTTTCAGCACCCGGACCTGACGGCATTACCTATCGTGCCTTTTGTAATCTTGGAGACGAAGCTCAGAAGGCACTCTTGCGCCTGTACTTAGCACACCGGTATGGTTCCCCAAGCATGGAAGTCAAGTCGCCTCATTCCACTTCTAAAGGCTAGTAAATCTCCGTTAGATATGGCCTCATACCGTCCTATCGCACTTGCCAGCTGTGTGGAAAAAACAATAGAACGAATGATTCAAACACAAATGGAGTGGTATTTATAGCACTACGAAATCTATCCAGTATCCATGACCGGATCCAGGCACGGCCATTCGTTATTCGATGACGTTGTTGATCTTGCGACTTATGTTCAACTCCAGAAAGCCTGTAAGAGACTGTGCGCCGCCCTTTATCTAGACGTTAAGGGGGCTTACGACAATGTCACCCATGAAGCCATCCTTAGTGCTTTGAAAACAGTAGGTCTTGATGGCAAGATATATATGTGTATGTACAGCTACTTACAGATGAGATAATTTTTCGTGAGGACAGCGAATGGCCCAACACTTCATTATTACAGCATCCGAGGAGTTGCTCAGAGAGGAGTGCTAAGCCCTACACTTTTGAATCTAACTCTCATTGGACTAGTCGAGCAGCTACCTAGCACTGTAGAACTTTCTATCTACGTTGATCACACCTGCACTTGGACATCAGGTGTGACAAGGCCTCAGCTTCGCGCCCGCCTTCAGAAGGCTGCTACAACGACGTCATGCTACCTTTGTAAACTAGGCCTCGAGGTGTCCTGCGATAAATGTGCAGCAGTTGCGTTCATGTGGAAACCAATGTCTGCGCACAGCATATCGATTAATTAGGAATACATATCGTTCAGCAGAAGCCACAGGTTCTTGGGAGTCATAATAGACAGAAACCTGTCGGGGACTCCACACGTGAAGTATGTGAAGAAGCGGCTGATCGCAACATGCCACATGTTCCAAATTCTTGCAGGAAAGAATTGAGGAGTGTCCATACCATCCATGCTACAACTGTACAGAGTGCTGTTTATTGGATTCTCATGGTACAGCTTACCTGCATTATCTAACACCGGCAAGACCAACCTGAGTGCAATTCAGAGCATTCAAGCTTTAGCACTTAAGATTAGCCTTGGATTGCCCCGCAGTACTTCAATGGCTGAAACTTTTGCCATCGCTCAAGATCACTCAATAAAGACGCTTATTATGACCGAGACAACGCGCATGCACCTCAGGCATTATGCCAGGACCCTTTCTCACCACCTGGTGAGCCTAGATGCTGAAAGGCCCCGCACGACATACGGTGCTACTGTCTACAAGCATCGTTAATCGTTTATATAGACGTACGCAGCAGCATCAAAGCCACTGCTTCCTCCTTGGAGCTTGAGCTGGCCGTGAGTTCACTTATTGATTCCAGGAATGAGGAGAAAATTGGACTTACCGACACATGACCCGAGAAAACTGAGTCTATTCCTACTGGAACAAAACTACAGTGATTACGTGAACATTTACAATGGACGGCTCAACTACGCCATCTAGTTAAGGTGGAACAGTGGTTATACCATCATAAAGAGTAAATCGGTGTTTTAGCACTTCACATGTGACAACGTCCACGATGGCAGAACTCGAGGCTCGGTGCAGTGCACTGGAACTCATCAATTCTAAAGAAAGACCAGGTAAATAGGCCCTATTTTCTGACTCAAAACTAGCATTACATTGCCTGCTATCAGTTCTCCGAAGCGGATGCCACGACTAGTTTACCTACCAAACCGTAAAACCTCTCCACCTTTTAATACAAAAAGGCCATGACATCGTCTTTCAGTGGTTACCTGGGCATTGTGGTATAGGCGGTGATTCTGCAGCTCATTCTGCTCGCACGTCACATAAAGAAGCAAACAGTGTTCCAATTCCGCTTTCAAGAGCGGACGCGGCGAAGCAGATTCGTCAACTGGCCCGCCGTCTTACACTGACTGAGTGGAACACACTAAGCATACGACGTACAAGACTGCACGAGCTTGACCTTTCACTACAACTCCAGCCTCCACCCTGCCTACGTCGACGTGAAGCTTCGCTTCTCTATCGTCTTTGGCTGGGAGTTACTTTAACGAAAGCTTATAACATTTTAATCAGAATTACTGGCTGTGCCACGTGCGATGTATGCGGCATCAACGAAATTATCAAACATATCCTGTGCCACTATCCTCAATTTGCCTCATAAAGACAAGTACTTGCCAACACAATGCAGCGACTGGATGATCGGCCTTTTCGTGTGCAGGTGCTATTACAGCAACGTCTACATGCTCTGACATGCCTCACATGCCAACGTCCACATGCCTCACATGTAGTAAACTTGGTAGCAAGTTACGCGACGAGAACGAACGACATAGGTAAATGACACATACGAACATAATAATCGCGACAAGCAATGTCATGTGACAACATGCAACTTTCATGATGCGCTCGCGGCCGTTTCGCTAGCTTCACACATGTCGAATTTGGTATTACGGGACGTCAGTGGATTACGAAGGTATGTGACTGTTGCAAACATGATAATCGTGAGGTGCGTGTCATGTGGGAACATTACTACAAGTAACAGTCAAGGCGCCAATACATTTCGACGTTGCGCAGAGCGCGTGCTCGCTGGCGTTCATTTCGACGTGACAAACCGGCGTTCTGGAACCAGGAACCGGTCCTGCCACATACTTGCAGGCGCACGCCGCGCTGCGTTGCTCTGATGCATGCGCGTTTCAGCGCGTCCGGCGTCCCTCCTTCACGAAACGAGAGAGACGCAGTGTTGTGTGGGTAATGCATTGGCGCGAAATGCATCATGTCGCATTGCACACGGGTTGCCGTAGGGCCGTGCTGACGGACCCTGGTCGCACCGGTCGTGCCTGGCGTCAGACTACAGAAAGCTGGCGTTTGGCTAACGTAGCGTCGCTGTGCTCAGCGTGCGTGCGCATCAGCGCTACATTGAAGTATACTGGGCTCTTTATGATGCGCTCGCGGCCGTTTTACTAGCTCCACATACACTAAATGTGATGTTGCGTGACGTTAATGGATATTGAAATATATGACTAGTGCAAACATGAATATCCTGACACGCGTGTCGTGTAAGAACAAGACCACGTGCCTCGCTCATAGCGTGCTCGCAGTCATTTTACTAGCTCCACATATAATAAATTTCGTATCACGTGACATGAATACATGAAGAATATAAACGGAACATCCACACATGTAAATCATGACACGGAAGTCATGTACGGCATCTTTTATCTCAACCTCGTAACGTTGTGCTAATTTTAAAGTAATCTCTCAGTGCTCCGCATTTTCTCAATTACCACTATACGTGGGATCTGCCATTTTTTTCGCAATAGGGATATCATGAAAAGTTACGAGATGGCGTTACTTGAGGTGTTCACAAGATGAACAGGCAGTAGTACAGACAGAGAGACAGGCACAGACACAAAGACCTGAACGAACGAATGGGCATACAGACAGATGGATGGACGGACGTACGTACGAACGCACGTACTAACAGACGGAATGACTGACTGGCCCTACAGCAGACTGACAGGCAAGCACACATGCGTACGGATGGACAGACACGCAGGCAGACAGACGCACGAATGGATGGACTGACCGATAAACGTACGTACGTAAGGACGGGCGAGAGCACCGACGCACGCAAGGACATACGGACGGCCGGACAGACAGACGCACAGGTGGATGGATGGAAGAACAGACAGACAGATGGACGGATAAACAGACAGACGGAGGACAGACGCACGAACAGACGCACACATGCAGGGATCCACGCATGGACTGACGGATGCCGGACGGACTGACACACGCTTCGCCCCACTCATCATCATTCACTCCGTGTATATGCTGTGATTTTTGTGCTATGGGAGTACAAGTTCAGTGCTTGTTTGTGGTTGGAGCTGTGTGGGTATTTGTAATGTGGGTGGTTTGGGCTTTGTGAGCACTTACTCCCACATATACTGTTTGATTGTCTCTTTTTGCATATTTGCCATAGTCACTGTTTCACAGTATATTATGTTGTGAATTTATTTTTTAGGGGCGAAGCTCCTCATCGTGTGGCTTCTGCATTTTATGGTGGCATATACTCGAGCGCGGGGTCCTTAGAATGTCCGCTAGATGGCGGCACTTGTATACGATGAATACATGATAAAAAGATGTGAGATGGGTGTGCTTAGATTGTTTACTAGATAGACGAACGGACGGGCGCACAGAGAGAAAGAGGGTCGGGCACACGGATGGACGGATTGAGGTAAATTGAAGAGATGGCCGCATGAACACGCTACGTACGGACAGACAGACAGACAGACAGACAGACAGACAGACAGACAGACAGACAGACAGACAGACAGACAGACAGACAGACAGACAGATGAACGAATGGGCAGATGAAATGATGGACGTATAGACGGACGAAAGCACGGGCGGACTGAAGAACAACTTCAGGACTTCAATCCGAAAGGGCCACATTCCCACTTCTGCTTGCCCGCGTCATTGTCACTAATGACCGCAGTCCAGATTCTTCTTTTATATTACTGCTTGCTCCGCGAAAATGAAACAAGTGGTGTTGCTTCGCCCCAACATCATTCTTTCAGTGGTTATGCTGAGATTTTTCCTTTCTTTCTATTTTTTGGAATTTGTGATAATTATTTATGCCACTTCCTGCCCTAGGCCATTATGTGGGGCCGATAGTCTGCAACGTAATCAGTACCTGGGTGAACAAACAAACGCAATTTACTCTGCAGTATTGACTGATTGATTTATTTAATCTAAAATTGGTGCTATTTCCTTTAGGGACACGACTAAAGGCTGAGAAAACGCCTGACTATTCCGTGCCCCTCTGGCAGGAAAGCAAAACAAATCCGCTGTGGCGTTCTTGGCCCTAAATGTCCTGGCTCGATCTCGGATTTCGGCACCAAAATGTAGAGAAAAGGACGAATCACCGTGCCCATGGTGAAGCCCACCCATCCACCTCTTCTTTATTCTGAATGCCAGTCTGATCCTAATATTGATCTCACAACTCATCCTCTACATGATTTTCAACATCCTGCATGCCACAACAGTGGTGAATTATGACAGAGACACCAGAATCGCCCATTGGTTCCGAGCACACTTTGTTAATCAATACGACTTCCATGTCAGTCCTTGTATAGACTCATCCGGATTTCTTTTTGCGCTACCCTTGCAGTAATGTTTACGGCGCTTGTTCCACGCTCTTGCCAGTGAACGCAACATTTTCGGTAAACTGCTTTCTAGGATTGGTTTCCTTAGACAGAAACGTCCAGTATGCAGACACTTCTGCAAGTTTATGGTGTAGCTGTTCCTCAGAACTTTTCTTGATTTCTTTCTCTTGGCTGCCCTTGCCTTGGTAGCCCAGCCCTTTCACTTTGAATTGGTCTGGATTGTCTTCTTCAGGGTGTTGACGTTGTCTTGACATTTCGAATCTTCGAAAATATATGCCATGTCATTCAATTTTTTTTTCTTGGCGAAGGGGCCTTGAATTCTTTTCAACAGGTATTTGCTTACACAGACGTGAGGACTGCCATTATCCTCAAGCTATTGTGCAATCATCCTCAGGCTCTAGCGTGTCCTCTTTTTGATTTCCGGATGCCTGCTGCTTTTCCTTCGTACAAGTCTCTTCCAGCATTTGCGCTTGAGTTGCTGTAACTGTCGTGTCATTTGCTTTATTGATAGTGTACGCTGATGCAAGTTATAAAGAAGTGCGTCTGTTCTTTGCAAGTAGCGGTTGTTCTGTACGTGCTTGGATACTTGTTATGGTGGTGAAATTGGCGACTTTCCAGCTTCCAGCACGTTCGGCACGTCGTGAGTCTGAGTCATCTGGCTTCTGTAGATTGATGATTGATTTGTGGGGTTTAACGTCCCAACACTACCACATGATTATGAGAGACGCCGTAGTGGAGTGCTCCGGAAATTTTGACCTCCTGGGGTTCTTTAACGTGCACCCAAATCTGAGCCCACGGGCCTACGACATTTCCGCCTCCAACGGAAATGCAGCCGCCGCAGCCAGGATTTGAACCCACGACCTGTGGGTCAGCAGCCGAGTACCTTAGCCACTAGGCCACCATGGCGGGGCGGCTTCCGTAGAACAAGATTGCTGCTGAAAAATCAAAGACTAGATGGCGGTGCCACAGATGAAGATTGCACGTTAGCTTGTATTTCTGTCCAAATCCTTTGCCACATAGCCTCCAAGCGAGCTTGTCGAGCACTTAATAGGTCCGCGATCTTCTATTCCACTCTGACCTTGGCTAGAATGATCTGGTGTTCACAAATCTCTGCTTCCTCCATCACTGCTTCCAAATGATTGATGTTGACTGTGTTTTCAATCTCCTGATCAACTCCTCTGGGAAGCTCGTACTGTTTAGTCAAAACTCGGTTAATGTTGCGCAACTCACATATTGAGGAGTGGTCCATATGACGTAGGAGTTTGATAACTGCGATGACCTGCGTGACGGCCTTGCGTGTTTGACTCCGCCTTTCGTAGTGGGCCTCCACGATCCGGTCCAGTGTCGGAAACGGAAGAGATCACTAGCCGGCCATGTCACGAGGCGAAGTCGCACTCAGCACAGAATCTATCATAGAATGTTCGCACAATGAATATTTCTCACTTGTCGGGCTCTCATTCTTCATAATTTTGTGCATATCGGACCACTATTGTGAAGAGAGAGTCAGGACTGAGCCGAAGAAGATGTGAGGGCTCCTGTCTCACGAGCCTCCAGACAATGCCTGCACTCACGGGGCTGCAATGTAAAGATGCACGTCGTTGATAAATAGACTGCCTTGACTTGTGAATATCGGGCCACCATCCTGAAGGGCGAGTCAGGATGGAGCCGAAGTAAGCTTGAGGGCTCCCGTCTCGTGAATCTCCAGACGATGCCTGCACTCACGTCAGTCAATGGGTGCTCCTAGTACTCTTAGTTGCAACCGGAGTCGCACTCCCAGGTCACAGCGATGGTTAGGCCTCGCACATCAGCTTTAGCGACGGTGGCTTCACATAAGTCCTCGAGGCTACGACTATGGTCGAAATTCGAGAAGTACACTTCATCTCAGCTCCAAAAGTCTTTCCTCCCGTGTTTTGGGACCAAAATGTTGAGGAAAGGACGAACCACCATGCCCATGGCAAAGCCAACCCATCCTCCTTTTCTTTAGTCTGAACGCCAGTCTAATATTTGAGATGATATCACTACTTCTCGTGTTCTTTATAATTTTCAACAGCCCTTGCCCCACCGCGGCGGTCTAGTGGCTGAGGTACTCGGCTGCTGACCCGAGAGTCGCGGGATCATATCCCTACTGCGGCGGCTGCATTTCTGATGGAGGCGGAAACGCTGTATGCCCGTTTGCTTAGATTCGGGTGCACGTTAAAGAACCCCAGGTGGTCGAAATTTTCGGAGCCCTCCACTATGGCGTCTCTCATATTATTATGGTGGTTTTGGGACATTAAACCCCACATTTAAATCTATATCAATTCTTGGCGCTCAGATGCAGCAAAACCAAGTCATGAACAAAAAAAATACTAATCAACTTGGCAGAGGATAATTACATACACAGTGAATCCCTTAACAATACAAATATCCGTTAAGTCCTAACTCACACGTGAGAGAATGGGTGCGCCCCGACTTATAGGTCTGTCGAGTGTCGCTCACAGTACCGCAGAGGTAACGACGATTCCAGCACGAAATGGACAGTTCCGTTGATGAAGTCGTGCGCAAAAGCTCGAGTAGACTAAGACCTGCTCATCGTGGAACGTACAGGCCCACGCTGGCGACGACCCACTCGAGCGTGTCACCACAACCATGGTCTTAGCTCGCGTTTTTCCGGGCCCCTTGAGACGCGGCACCGAGGCCACAATCTTGACTCCAGAAGAGGGTCAGCTCGGCCTGTGCCGGAACCTTGCGACGTGGCACCGAGGCCACGATCTAGCCGGCACCAAGGCCACGATCGGCACCGCACGCTCTAGCCTCACAGGGACAGCTGCTAACCTAGCCCGTAACGCTTGCTCGTTCCCGGAACACACCAAGCTCGTCGCGACTGGTCTGGTCGCACCAGCTCGATCTCTGTAGACTCTCGGACCGAACGTCCGGCGCTCTGGCTGGCTTGCCACGTTCTCGCTGCCCGGCGACGTTTCGTGAGCGTCTCTCTCACGCATGCCATCGTCGTCCTTTCCGGCCTATTTTATAGAAGGCTGTAGTCTTACACTATTACCACACCCACCAACAAGCATCTAGAGTACAAAATGAAGGGGTACATATTGATTTACAATGGTTTCAAGATTAAACAGAATTGTGACTTGAGTGCACAATAATATAAACACGGCTGTCTTTAGTGGTATCATTACAACAAAGCTACAACATGCGACGACATCAAAGTTCAGAACGCGGACAGTACCCACCATCATATTTGAATGAAGCTGGCATCACCAGTAATAGAAGACTACTGAGCAACAATTACTCACAATCACAGCCTCTAATATTGTTAAATGAATTTACTATCCTCATTTCTATCGTATCTAACAACTTGCTCAACCTGATTGTCACGTGTCTGTAGAATATAAACACAGACACGTAGCCTTCCCAAAATTGCTGTAAAACAAGTCAACAAACGAAGACCTCGAAACGTGGAAGGCCAAGGTAGCCTGAAAAGACATGGACCAACAACGTCATCTTTTTAACAGGCCCAATGAAGCCACTGAGGCCAGAAAACTCTTAGAATCAGGAGACCTCCTACCTGAAGGCCGTTTCACATGACGCAAAAAGTAGCGATTTTCAGGCTGCGAATTCACTCGCAGCGAAAAAAAGGACAGTTCGATTCCGCCGCAGTGGCCCGCGGCGAAGTTCCGACATGTTGGAAATTTTCGCTATGATCGCAGCGGCGGGAACGATTTTTGGTCGAGACCCGTCAAAATAGGGCAGGTCCGGCCAAGCCGCCGAAATAGAGTCGACGTGTTTGTTTTGGTAATGGCCGATCTTGTGCATTTCAAAATGAATTTAGACTAGAATTACGACACAAGCAATCCCTGCGTTACCGTTCACAGTAACTACATGATAACGCCACACTGACTGCAGTGCACCCAGAACGTGCGAGGTTTTCGGACGAGCAAAAACGCAGGATGACACGTCATGAAGTAAAACAAATGATAGTATCTGTTTGGTTTGCGCAGTGTTTCTTTTTAAACAAAATCCCGCAGAAACAAAGTAATGCTGTTCTTTATTATCTTCCCGCAAAAACACATACAATTTGTGGAACTACATTCTTCAGTGGTCGCACAAGCCCACTTTGGTTCCGTAGCCTTCCCTTCATTGTCATAGAATGTTCTCCCCGGGTATAGTTACCTCTTGCATTACCAAAGCTCAGTTTCAGTCTCCCACTGCGACTTATCCGACATTGTCTCAAGTCATTACATATGTACATGAAGGATGGCCTTCCAAAAGTGCTCTTTCAACTGCATTGTTGCCTTATTTGAGTGTCAGACAGGGCCTGTCTAACGTCGAGGACTTGCTTTTTCATGATCAGTGGGTAATTTTTCCTGCTTATTCCCGGCACAAGCTTATTCAGCTGGCCCACGAGTCGCATCCTGTCATTGTTCGCCCTAAACAGAACCTTCGTGATAATTACTGGTGGCACGCCTTAGGCATGCAGGTCAAACAGGCAGTCTGCGAATGCCACATATGGCAGGCAGCTGACAAGTCGGGAAAACATTCATCTGCTCCCTCGGAACCTGTTTTGTGGCCTGATCGACCGTTAGAAAAGCTCAGTATGGACATCATTGATTCTTTGTATAATGTTCCGCAAAATATTCGGTTCATTATTTCTCTTACTATCGGCTCCATCATTTTCGTTGTTCCAGTGGCCACTTTCTGATGGTGAGACCATTTCTACCACTTCATCGAAATTGTGATGTTTCCGAGTATTGACTGATAACAAGTTTCAAGGTGGGCAACATTTTTTGACAATATTACTGGACCTTTTCTGTCCAACCCACTGCGTGCGGAGCAACCGATACCGAAAAGTAGGGCCTGCTAGGCCCAGCTGGCTTACTTACCCAATGTACTTGACGGACTCCTGTAAGAACGATGAGGCTTCCGACGTATCCGAGAACGACGAGGAGTGTTTCGGCTGGCAACTCGCTGCCGGCCACTCATGTCATGCTGTAAAGAAGAGCAGCACAGAGGCCATAGTGGCGCCATGCAACTCGCAAGCGTGTAGTGGAGACGCCGCCATCAGAGGTGGCAGGGGAGCCGAAAACGCCACCGGCACGTTCAAGAATCGTATTATGAAAGCCTCGAGGATGCCTCAGGTGCCCTAGGAGCATCAAAAGATTATAATTCGGCGTCGGGGAGGACTGAATTTGAGCGAAGTGAGCACAACGGCTATTTGAAGTGTAGTGATCGAGGCTTCCGACCTGACAGCAGGGCAGGCAAATAAACACTTGGTGTGCTCCAACTTCACGCAAAATATAGTCCTGGTTAGCACGCCTGAACCAGAAAATGCGGCAAGGTATGCGAGAATTAAGTACTTTAAGATTGTGGAAACGAAATATGAAGCCGCTGCGTACCAAACGGCCCCATCTGCCACTGGCAAAGGTTTGATTAGACGAGTCGACATCAAGGACTCCCAGTCTACTAAACAACAAATATCGTGCATGAGCGCAATCCACTCGCTTTGGCTGTAAACCGCATCAAGACTTCGGGCTGAGTCATCATCCTCTGTGCGTGCGAAAGTTTGTGTGGTACGGAGCGATCTTGGTGAGATTCTGCCTCTACAGGAAACAGTTTGATGTGTGTTTCACTTGTAAGGTAGGACACCACTCGGACGTGTGCCCAACGCCGAACTCTGTTCAGCGTCGAAAATGTGGATCCCTCAACCCACCAGCCAAACACATCTGCACACCCACGTGCAAGTTCTGCGGAGGAAGCCACCCCACCAGAGACAAAGCGTGCACGAAGCGGTTTCAAGTACCCTGCGTAGTACGGGCCCGCAGAAGGAAACGCGACCGGTCGCGATCGGCCACGTAGGCGCCCATAAAGACGCCGAGCCTACACATGAGCCCCAGAAACCGCTCACGCTCTCGGCGCTGCTCGAGATCCAGATTCCACTCATTACTCAGGAAGAACAGTCGCTCCAAGTCGAGAGGAGTGCCGGAGAGCTCAGAAGTCGGAGCGCCTGGTGCCACGCCGGCTACTGGGATCACCTGAGCCGATAAACTAAAACGTACCGTCAGAGTCGCTAGTAGCACTGCTGTGACAGCGGTGACTGACAGCAATGATGCCAGAATAGATCAAATGATTAAGCAGGTAAACGTTTTGAAGAAGGCTAAGGAAGAACTGTGCAAACAGGTAATCGGACTCAAAAAAGACGCCACCATGCCCTGCAAGCACACTAATAGTCAGGCCAGTAAGACAAAATATTTAATCATACAGGACTGCTCCCCCGCTCCTAAAAGAAAAGCAGTTAGCCCCGAAAGTCATTCGGTTTTCTCAGTCCTCACTGAACTGAAAGAGACTACGGAAATGACTCTTTTTAAAGAAGACAAACTATGGAAATGGAGGTGGACGACAGAAAAAAGAATTAAGAAAGTCAAAATGAAAAATGACGACGACAAATTGTTGCCATAAGACACGAAAAGTCTAAATTCACTTTCTGGACCGTCAGGAAGTACTCCGAAAAGAACGACGGCGGGTGGCAGCAAGCTAAACTCATCGAATAGTTATGGCTAGCACACACAGTTTTCGTGTGTGGCAGTGGAATTGTCGCGGATTCCTCAACAAAAAGGCATCGCTGTGTCAAATAATCAGGTTAATGGGGGACAAACCAAAATTTATTATGCTGCAGGAAACTTTATCGGACGAGGACAAACGAAGCGGCTACAAATTAGTATGTAGAGGAAAATATTGCGGGAAAAGAATAACAACCCCCGTTGACAGAAAGCTACCTTTTATCGAACCCGATATCCCGCTCGGATTGACTAAAATTGAGTATACCTTAGAAGAAGTCGCATTTAAAAGGCAGGGGGGCAAGGGGCGCAGCATCTTCTGCTTAAACATTTACAGCAGTGCCAGCGCCAGGAAACATCTTCAGGACACTTTTCACCAAGGTACTCACATCGCAAAGAGTTCCCCGCTTATAGTAGTAGGTGACTTTATTGCCCCCTACCCGGCATGGGGATACACTTGGAATACAAAGAAAGTAAAAGGGCAATGGAACCTCGCCACAGATTTCAGACTGAGCCTGATCACTAATTCGGCTTTTCCCACCAGCTATGGTACGTCCACGCGCAGAGACTCTTCACCAGACCTCACTTTTGTGAAGAACTTAAACGAAGCTATCTGGGAAAATTCAGGCACAGATATAGGTAGCGACCACTTTGTCAAACACGTTGGTATAGTAAGGCCGAAACAACAGACTAGAACCTTTCGGAGCACCGACTGGCACCTTTTTAGGAGAGCCCAGCAAAAAGACTAGAGTTAGAATCCACAGAAACAGGCAAACAGTCCTTCCAGACCTGGATTAAACAGCTCGCAGAAGACCTACAGGAGGCCACTAGAAATATTACAACGGAATACAGCATAGAAACCATGGATAGTAGGCTTGCACATCTGATCGAGGCCAAGCAATTCATCCTGCAATTATAGTAAACACAAAGACTGAACCGAAAGCTCAGAAAAAAGATAGCGTTGCTGATTAGACAGATAGAGGAGCACTCACAAACCCTCACACAACAGCAGTGGGACGAAGCTTGCAACCAGACAGACGGTAGAGTCAAACGTGGGGGTAGCTGGAACCTCCTCAAACACCTATTAAACGAAAACATTACTAGGTCTAACAAACGAACGGCCATAGCGAAACTGGTATATCAGGCGAGCCAGTCCAGGACTCAAGAGGTAATCATGCAGGAACTTGCGGAAAAATATTTCCCGCTGAAACAACTGGGGTATTGCGATGAACACATAGAGTACTCTGGATCACCGGGCGAGGAAATGGACCGGGATTTCACTGAGGTTGAAGTACGAGCTGCCCTCCATGGTCTTTTTAGCAGATCGGCAGCCGGGCCCGACGGCATTACTAACAAACTGTTAATGAGTCATGATGATAACTCTATCATTTACTTGACGGATCACTTTACCGACTTATAGAAAAAAGGAGAATATCCGGAGGAATGGAAGCATGCCAATACTATTCTCATACCGAAACCACGTAAACCACTCAGCCTAGATAACCTCCGTCCAATCTCACTTACGTCATGCCTAGGTAAAGTTATAGAACACGTCATTCTCAACAGACTTACGCACCACGTTGAACAACATGACATAATCCCATATAACATGATCGGTTTCCGTCCCGAGCTGTCGACTCAGGACGCCATGCTCTGATCAAGCACCAGTTCATACAGGTTAGCCCAGTGCATACGAGAGCGCTCCTAGGTCTCGACGTCGAAAAAGCTTTTGACCGCATAGAGCATAAGGCCATCCTCAAAGTCCTATCCACGCTGGGTCTGGGCGAGAGGCTTTTCCGCATAGTCAAGTTGTTTCTTAGTGGTAGACAAGCGAGCCTCACACTAGGAGAGCTAAAATCTAAGTTGGGTACACTGGGCAATAGAGGCACCCCACAAGGAGCTGTGCTCTCACCCATGTTATTTAATTTAGCAATGACCAGAGTTGCGAGGGATTTGTAGGGGATGAAGGTACACACTTCGCAATATATGCCGACGATATAACCACACGAAGCACCAACGAAAACATAGGCCAAACTGAGACTAATCTTCAGGAGAGTGTAGACATTGTGGAAAGCACTCTCGGTGAAATGGGGGGAAATTGTTCGGCGGCGAAGTGAAAACTTTTGCTTATAAAAAAATCGAGGTAGGGGTCGAAGACCCAAGAGATATGTCCCTGGTGAGGAACCCAACATTATCTTCCAACATTATCTTGCGCTGTCAGGACGGATCTGTGATCAAGCAGGTCGAAAAAATTAAAGTTCTAGGCTTCTACATAGAAGCGGGAGGTAGCAACCTCACTGCCATTCAGCATATTTCCAAAAAAACCGACCAAGTACTCAGGCTTCTAAACAGAATCACCAACCGACACAGGGGCCTCTGTGAGGACAGCGCTTTAAGGCTACTACACGCCTTCGCTCTCTGTCACTTCGCCTACGTGGCAGGTCTCCTCCAATGGTCGCAGGCCGAGCTGAACAAGCTCAACACCATTATCAGAAAGTTAGTGAAAGTTGCCCTAGGTATACCGAGCAACTCATGAGCTTAGGCGTGCACAATACTAGGCAAGAAATGGCTGAAGCGCAACAGATCGCGCTGCAGGAAAAACTAACGAGGACACGTGCGGGTAGGCTGATACTCAGGGCAATCGGGTCAGTCCCCAATAGTTCGAAGAACCCAAAAGAGGTCGAGGTCGAACTGAACGCGAGGCTTAGAGACGTGATTAGAACATCTCCCCTGCCGAGAAACATGCATTCGGAACACAATGTCAGCAGGCGAAGAGTGAAAGCGAAAGCTTTATTGAAAGAAGTCAAACAGGTAGGACAACAGGCGGCCGTCGTAGACGCAGCCTTGGTGAAAGGCCAAGAGGCCTACACGGCTGTGGTGGTCGACAGCCAGGAAGAGGTGCAGGACGTACTGACTATACTTACTAAGAATTCCGCGGTTGCGGAACAAGCCGCGATTGCTTTAGCTATTAGGAACAGAAATTGGTCATACGTCTGTGGCAACTCCAAAGCAGCAATACGAGCTTCGACAAGGGCTATGTCACTGGAACTGTGGTTAAACTTTTGAACAAAGTAAATTCTATCGATAGTGAAATTCGATGGTTTCCTGGGCATATGGCACAACTGGGCGAAACTCGGGTCAACCTCATTGAGGTGACGAAGGACCTGGCACGAGGACTTGCTTGCCGTGCCGGTCAGACCCGACCCGACGCCCACTACCATTCCGGGGGCTGTAAAAATAATTTAATCACTTACGACGACATAACAAAATATTATTACTTGGGGCGTAGGCAATTCCCACTGCCACAAACAAAATTGAGCAGGGCTCGGGCAGTCACGCTACGTTTATTGCAAACCGGAACTTAGCCCACTCCGTATTTTCTACATAAAATTCTCCCTGACAGTGAAATTCAATACAAGTGCGACGCGTGCGATGACATCATTGGGATCACACACATGCTTCAGGGCTGTCCCGCGACTCTCGCCGACCCCGAAGAACAATGGTTTTACTGGCAGACGATGGTGCGAGCGCGTCTTATCAAGACCAACTATGGGCAGTCCAGAAGGTCCACGATGACGCCACAAAACTCGGCCTGATGGTACCGACGTGGACGCGGCTCGCGTCGGTCTGAAAGGAGCGGGCTTCAGGACACAAATAAAGTTTTGTGAATGAATGAATGCGTGTCTGTCACAATGAGTGGTGACAAGAATTTAAAGCGAAAATCACGGACCGTTCAGAGGCCATGTGAAACGACACCGCCATCAGCGACGGTTGCGAACAGAGTGATTGGAGCGAACGGAACAATTTTTTCGCTGCAATCGTGACATGTGAAACAGCCCTAAGTTAGAAGCACTGTGATATAATATTCCACCTATTCATCGTGAGCCGCCGCAAAAACAATGTGCAATGTGCATATACCGCCTTGCAGATGTGTAGCGGGTACCGTGCTTGTACGCAGAAATAACCGCAGTGGCCGCTTCTAAGTTCTAAAAGAATACGATTACTTGGGACTTAGTGGGTACCTTGCAGGTGTATTTGCGTTAGATGCGTCAAAACTGGTTATCAAGGAGCTTTTAAAAGGAGCTTTTAAAGCCATGTATGAACTCTTGTCACAATACTCGGACGAAGGCTGGTCCACCAGCTGAAAACGTTTAGTAAAGACGCTTCCGTGACAGTTTTGTCGTCTCTTTCTTGCATACCAATACCATACGTCGGGTCCAGCGTGAATGACGTTCAAAGAATCTGGTCTGGTCGGTTTTGGTGATCTATTTTTCAGCAAGATTTTTCTGTGGTGCATTACACACAAATGTTCCGCTTTCCCAACTTATGAACAAATATCACAATATAGCTCTCAAATATGTTGCACAAAGACATCCCAAATCTGTGGAGATGCAAATGACAGTGCTTGAAAGTCACTTTGCGATTGGAAGAAAGTTCTTTTTTTCTGTCAATCGTGGAGTTGCAGCACGTATTGATTCGCGAGAGAAATAGACAGTTCGTTTTTGCTTTATAACTCCTAATGAGCGTATAAGCAGAAACACTTTGATCGCAGTGCGCCAACAAAAAGAATGGTTGCCAATGGCGTGTTTGTAGTACGGTGCCACGATGGATTTCAGTGCGGCTTCGTGCTTCAAACGGGTAGCTGTCAATTTCCTATTTTTTTCCACTTTGCTGGGTTCCACAAAAGTGATTGTAATTGTGCCATGGCTTGCTTTTATGCGGTTTAATTATTTTTTTTGAAAAAGGAGGAAATATTCTTTATGCTTTTACGAAATGTTGTCTATATCACTAATCTATACCAGTACTGTGCCACCAGAGTCAGTTTTGACCATTTTTCAAGGGCATTTCTTGAATTATTCTGCAATTCACTGGTCACGGCCTCTGAAGAATACCGTCGGGCACGTTAGCGGACTATTCTGCACTGTTCGAGCGTTGATGAACAACTCCAAATCATGAAAGAGGCCGCGGAAGCTGCTGGGAGACTCGGTTCCTTCGCGAACCTACAGGTGGGAGCCTAGTCCAGCGTGCATTCAGCAATTATTAAAATTTTCCTATCTCTGTTTTCACTTCTTTCTTTGCTACTAATAACGATGCGTTATTTGCCGAGGATGGGAAAAGATCTTGTGTACCAACTTATTTAAGACATTTACAAGTGCATAACATATGAAACTCGCACAGGACATGCTGGATTAGAGAAACTTCCGATACGCATTCGCCTGCAGGTGGTAGTGACGATGGGGACATATTCGATTCGAATTCCCTTATACAGCTTTTCATAGATTCGTCTTTTAAAATGGTATATTTCACTAAATACACAAAAAACCATCCATTATTTTAATAAGGCAGTGCAAGAAAAAGCAGATTGTGTGCCGTTTGGAAAGGGCTCAATCTTGAGACGTAGGTGTAGTGTGTTGACGCGGACGAATGACTGCTGTATGTGTCTTGTTGCAACGTTTTTAATCGGGTACAGGAATATGTGCATGGAAATAAAAATTACATGTACTGCTGATGACCACAAGAAATAAGCAATCACAACTTTAATACTATTTTCGGCAACAATTAATAATAAATGTACAGCTATGGCAGCCAGCAACCTATAAGACCTCACAAGAAATCAGTTTTTTTTTGTTTTTTCAGCCAGGAGTGCAGAAAATACAGCCTAACCTGTATCCGCAATTTCAATAACTACAGAATAGCAGGAGTCTTCATATAATTATTGGGTCAGGCCACGAAAAGGAATATTTGATCATCTGCGGCAATTACCTCTTGTTGCCTTGCCTCATAAAAATGCAATCGACTAAGCGCGGTTCACTGAAGCCAGTGTGGTGTGCTAGAAGGTGATGCGTGGACGTGCTCTATTTTGGGTGCTGCTTGCCGCTGCTTGGACGCTGGCGAATGGAATGGACTGCCCGTCCATTCCCATACCATGTGAGTGCTGCTTGTTTTTTGTACCTGCAAAGCCACGGAGCCATCATAGGTTCTTTTTTGAAAAAATAGTAGTACTGTCATTATTATCTGGGTTACTACGTCCTAAAACCACATTAGAATTATGACGAACAATGTAACAGAGGGCTCCCAAAATCTAGACCATCTGGTGTTCCTCAACATGAAGTGAAAAAATATTAAGGAAGCAACCCACAAAGACAAAACACGGAAGGAGAAAGCTGGAATTTCCACCTGCAAATTTGTCGCTGCAAATAAAAAAATGCAGTATGTTTTTGAATATTGTTTTTTTATCATCTGTTAGAAACAATTTATGAAATTTTAAGAAAAACATAAAATGGATTTTGTAAGTACTGATTTTTCAGTAGCCTTTATTGTCTACAAATTTGAAAGTTTGAGGTCATCCATAAAATTATTTTTTTAAGATACATCCGCAGTATCAACAGGAAATATTGCAAACAATATGTTGCAACTGGTCACCAAGTTATAAAACAGTAGCTGGTTTAGCCTAGGAGAAAAAAACTCTAATAAAGCTATTTTCAGAAAATGTCACCTGTTCAGTTATTTTTCTGAAACACTTTGCTTCAGTATACAAGCTTCAAACAATGCTGCTTCACTCCTCGTTACGCGTACATGTATTAAAAAATTCTATTCATTGAGCTAGTATATGTGTTTTATATCGTCGTTAACTTCCGAAATTCAAAAAGGACGAAATTGGTTTCACTGTACAATAGGCTCAATATATATTTTTTCCTAAACTATGCCATTAACAAAAAATGAAGCTCAGTTTCAAGCTGCCCTGCCGCGGTGGTCTAGTGGCTAAGGTACTCGACTGCTGATCCGCAGGTCGCGGGTTCAAATCTCAGCTGCGGCGGCTGCATTTCCCATGGAGGCAGAAATGTTGTAGGCCCGTGTGCTCAGATTTGGGTGCACGTTAAAGAACCCCAGGTGGTCGAAATTTCCGGAACCCTCCACTACGGCGTCTCTCATAATCATATTGTCCCGCTGCAAAGGACGACACAGTTGTCTATGAGGAAAACAAGTTTATTGGAGCGAACCTGTGCTCCCCTAACAACTGAAAGAATACACAGGCGGCGAAGCAGTGGTCGGCAAAACGACGTGCACGCTAGTGAGCGTCGGCGATTGAATGTCGCGGCATCGGCTGAGCGAGAATTTATATCCCTCGGCGCGAGGGTTTCTCGAATAGTCGAATTGTATCGAGATTGCTGTGATAGCGTTTGTTCGAAACGCTGTTTGTTCGGAACGCTCGAAGCGCTGTTCGATAGCGTTTGTTCGAAACGCTGTGATAGCGTTTGTTCGAAACGCTGTGAAAACAGTGATAGCACAGGCCGGCGCAGCCAGGCCGAAAAAACAAAACACAAATAAACAAACCCAATGCATGGTTTGTGGCAATATGGTGGTTTTCGGACGTTAAACCCCACATATCAATCAATCAGTTTCAAGCTACTGGGTGGTATGTGTAAAAATTACAATACAAGCAATCAACTCTGATATAGCAACTTTCCGACCCGTGTCGACCTTTCGTGGAATCACCCACCTCTTTTTTGAGTGATATAATACACAATGAAAGACCCCGACCGTACCCGACCCCTTCACAATTGCCCTTGTTAAAAATAAAAGCAATGGGACACACAGCATGTACTTAAGCGCTAAGGAAATCATTATCCGCATTGAAGAAGACAAGTCCACTTGTAAAAACGCCGGCTCGAACACACACACACACCTTGAATATGAATATCGTTTAAAATAGTTCCATCATTTATATCACATGCAGTTGTAACATAAGTATTTATTGGTGTTAACAGTGTTGCCTCTGTTTTGGGCCCAGTGGCAGATGCTGTGGTGGAAGCACATGGTTGCATGACCAAAATGGGCCGTCCCATCAAGAACGAGGAGTATGACGTGAGTGGACATGAACTTCGCGCAGCTTCAACTAACACGCGCATAGCTGGGGCAAAGCAGAGCTGTTGGATACCTAGCTGGTCTAATCTGGGCTAGGCTTTTACACTCTAGCCTTGGTTTTTCTTGCCCCTGGCTGTGCCTCATTGTTCCTTACGCCTTCCTACGTATTTCTGACTGTGTCTACGCACCTTTCTACATTGGTTTCACTTGCTTCGGTTCATTTGCCTCTTGCTTTCTCTTATATGCTATGTCGACATTTTCAGAGGCGAAGCTTCTTAAGGTCGAAGCTTGTCTGTTAGCGCTGTGCGCCGTAGCTGCCACTGACGACGATGCTGATGACAATAAATAACAATGCCGTTTCAGACCACACAATATGGTCTTGTTCTTGTTGCCTTTCACTTGTGGCTCATACCCACTGTGGGGGATCGGCCAATAATTGAGTGGTCTTATAAAGTATAAATCAATTTTAGAGTAAAAAAACTAACAATTGAAACCATCACAAATTTTTGATAGAAATTTTGATAATCCCTGATCTGTACTTACTACGAAGTTTTGTAATAATAATAGATAATAACCTTAAATAAAATCTAACTTTAAAAAAGAAAAAAAAGAGAAGTTATGCGTATGTCAACACAGAAGTATAATAACACTTTGTTAGTCTTTTCGTTTCATTTAGATGATTCCGCACTGCCTCAGAAACTTTCGCACTGGCGAACCCATAGAGGCTCCAAAGGAGAGAATCACGGGTATGGATAAATTCATTCTAATATCACGTAAAGTATTTTCTAACTTGGATCTACGAGCTGTAGTGAATCGTCTACATGTCAAAAATTGTACTGACCCATAGTTTTTAGCTCGCCACAAAAAGCGCACATTAGAGAAAGAGCATCACCAGACCTGTTTTGGTAGAAATTCAATTTGGGCACTCTACAGCGCAGTCCCGTATTTGCGACTTCTAGTTTACGTGTGTCGCAAGAGGATCGGCACCAGTGGTATAATAGGTGCCGATATTCAGTCGAATTTGTGAGTGGTGTGCCTGTTGAGCTTTCCATAATGGTACGCCTGTGAAATCGCGCAGCCGTTACATAAGTGGAGGGTTAAAAACACGGTAAAAATATCTTCACACACATTATATTTCACTGATTACGGCACAGCGCATGCAAGGTACCCACTATACGTATTGAGGATCCCGATGGCGCTCTTGACAATGCAGAAAAAGCGCGTTCCAGATTACACAGTCTCTTGCTGCTATCTTGGCATAACACATGCATGCAATTCAGTATAAATGATGACAATGACGATGAGCATGATCACAGACAAGGAAAGGCTTGTGCAGTAGATAACGTCTTGATGTACTTCATGATTCGTTTCGTAGGACTGTAAATAACCAATAGTCTCTAGGGGAATGTGCCCAGACCTTGTCACTGCCAACATGAAGCTAGATTCTATACGACAAAGCAGTATTATTGAAGGAAAAACAGAATTCACAACTCAACACAACAAAATCGAGCTATGACCAATAAACATTGTATGTAACAGTGCACGGCTTGTTACTAATTTACATGCCTGAGGGCTCAACGTCACGGTTTATTTATGGTAAAATTTAATTATCCCAATGCTTCGCCCACTATATAATCATGATTTACATCGTGGATACGCCGTGTTTTAGGGGTGAAGCTGCTTAAGGTTGAAACTTGTTCATTGGTGGCGTTGGCATTCCCCATAGCCGTACCAGGCGTAACTCGGTTTTCAGAAGTCGCGGAGCAATAGCAATACGAAAGAGGTGTCAAGAAAACCCTGAAAAGGTGTATGCTAAGTCGCGGCCAAGCGCCAAAAGCGGTCGCTACCCGACGTAAAGGTGGTGGCGCCGACGTGCGCTTCGAGCACGTAAAATTTGCAAGGTATTTGGGCACGTGTGCCTCTACAACAACAATACCTTGTCACTTTCGGCTCTGCGATGCGTATTGTACGACTGAAAACTTCCTACCACTATCAGAGGCACATGTATTGACGTTGCCTTCTCAAACTTTTCATTGCGTTCAATCATTGATGGTACCTTGGCAACATACATTACTAGGCATAAAGAAATAATTTTTAAAGGAAAATGAGTACTCGAGCTCATTAGGAGACGCCCTTCTTGTACTTTGCAAAATACATCTATTGCGTATTTTTAATGTACATAGTTCATTGAAATTATATACTTCATCCTAATGTGAATCACAAATATTTTGTATGCCAGGTATTCAGCAACGGTGTCGCGTCTATATAGGACGGTTGGAAATTGTATGGAGGATCCGCGCGTTACCAGATCAACTCTACTTAAATTCCTGCAACGTCAGTCACTTTGTGAATATGGTGGCTATTTTTTTCTCCTCCTCCTGTTTGTTAGCTCTGCATTCTCATCTTCATTCCCCAGTACCACCCTACCGGTACTATATGGAAGAAAGTGTACCGATAGTATAGAAGACTATGCTATGTCAGCAAAACCGCGGATTCAAGGCACTCGCCTGTGTATAGTGGGTGCACGGGTCGAATATCGTCTCTCAAATAATTCTCGTTCCAATAACATCTGTTTTTTTCTCAACAATTCTGTCTGTTTTCTCCCTGTTTTTTAATCTCGCTCTCAGTGTACTCGTTCTAACACCCATGAAAATAATTACCTCTCACGCACGCTAAGTCAGGGTATGTATTCTAGGAGCGAGGAAGAGCACGAAGAAGAGAGTTTATGCTAGTTCATGATTAAGAACAGATCTCTTCCGCTACGCAGGAAGTGACACTCGTATTGCACAGCATTACTGCCAAAAAGTACCCGCTTTTTTAGTTTACATCAAGTAGACGCTCAAGCAAATTTTAGTTCTAGCGCCGAACGTGGGTGGAACGTGCACATCCGTCATAAAAAAAGCTAAATAATGGTCTTTCTACAGCAATTTAAAGCGATAACGTCAAGAGCTTATTTCGCAAAAATTTATCCAATGGAGCCAGCGTTAGCGTTGTTAGTTGTGAGTGAAGAAATATTTTGTCCGCGTTCGAACAACCAATACAGTCAAAAATGAGATAATAAAGATTGTAGGCTCCTAATTAGACTGAATTCATGCTGTCGGTGTGGCGAAAAAGTGTTCTAGAATTGAGCCAAAATATTTTATAGAACTAGCTTGAAAACAAACACTATAAGAATGCGTCGTAGTGCAAGGACTCTTAAAATGAATTTATAATCGCACTAGGCGGCAAGATAGGTGAATTGCGTGACAAGCCAGTCAAGGCGTAGGCACATTTATTTTTTTTGGGGGGGGGGGGGGGGGCGGGGGTGCACCATCTTGATCAGACGTGGGGGCCGGGCAGGCAGATGCAGTCGAGTGTCATTTTGTACTAGGTATGCTATGGCGAAAAAAATGTCGACGCCTCCGCAGAACACGCAGGGCAGTCGCAGCGAAAACTGGATCAACGTCTTTTCGAGATCTCGTTGTAGACAATAATGGGGCGAGCAATGCAACCACACCTTAAGCTATTCTCTACCTCGTAAATCATCGTAACTGGTTCTTGCGGGTAAGAGGCTTCAGAGCTGTCTGCAATCAGGGTCATCGGTCGTAATGTTGTCCTGGTTCTACGTCTCCTTTCTGTCAACTTTTTTCGCCTTACATCTTTCCGAGGTACAGGGTAGCCAGCCTGTCTGAGGACTCAATAAACCCCCTGTCCTTCTTTTTATCCTCTTCTTCTTCTGCGATGCTTTATGACAAACTTTAATACGGTTCCTGGTCTGCAATGACACCAGTATTGGTCATTTTTGCTCAAGAGTTTCAAGAACCAGCGTGGCTCTGTGGTATAATAATCGACTACAATGAAAATATCCCAGGATCAAATGTTATGCGTTCCAAGACATTTACTTCTGATAACAGTTATTGTTTCGCACCATAGCATAGCTGTTACGGACGCCAGGTATGGTGGTATCCAAAATCACTTCGAAAATATTTAAAACAACGGGAACAAACTTCCTGTGCTACAGATGCAATCTCACGCACTATAAACTGTACAATAACACTCTGCGCCCCGAACGTTCACCACACGCGTGTAGTGCAGAATTCTTCGAACTTATCTTCAGTATTTCTTTTCAAGAAAACACCGAAACCAACACCAGCGCTGGTTATTGTCACGGCGACACTCTTAAGCAAAGTACTCCAGCGGCCTCATACCTCGATTCTTCAACATCGACTGACCGAACTACACAACTTAAGAACGGCTCGTACATCAAACTTGGCGGCCGAGTTCACCATCCGTCCTACCCTTCGACACGTATAGTTTGGATCCCTCTTTAATTCGCGAACAATTGGAACAATTGTACTGCGCGTAGCTTGTACCAGGGCGGCCGCCAGGGGTAAGGGTTTCATCTCACCGTATCGCCTGCGAAAACGGTCGCCTCCAAAATGGACCCCGCTTCGACATCTTGATTTCTGTTCATTTGTGATGGTTGGCTGTCGCGTGTGTAGATGCCAAGAGCACACCCTAGGCGTCTTATGATGCTTGTTTTCTTGTTTAATTGCATGCGCCCGTGAAGTGAACGTTTGGCAGGGTAATCTGACTCCCGGGGGCGGTGGCATGCGTCTGCTTCAGTACTCATTTGCTACAAAAATACGTGCTCTGTGACGAATAACACGCGTCATGATACGCTTCTTAACTCTGTAGATTGCAGAGGAATGCCTTGTGCTTCAATGTAGCGTCTCTTTTCTACGTTCGAGCTGCTCAGCAGCACACAACACACACCACTAAAGAACCATCTGCCTCATCAGCGGGCACCAAAAAATCGCACGCGATCACAGAAAAAATGTAACAAACTGCTCCCAGAGACGATCGCAAGCAAAAACAAAGCACGAGAAAGCACACGGAAAGAATTGGCCCCGTATCAGCATGCTAATCAGCAAATAACGTCAAAAGACTATAATCTTGCGTGGGGAGAGAGTGAACAAAACATTTATTTGATGTTCTGCGCAAGAAAATTAGTGACTGGTATTTTGGATGAGCTGCGTTAGAGTGCCTCGAGCGAGCAGCGGAGGTGAATGAGCGCATCAAATCACGTCACACGTGAGACATGAGCGTCATCTGGCAGTTTTCTTGTAAAACGAAGCGCGTGGCTCTGAGACGCGTGTGCGCACCCGTCTTAGAGGTGATAAGGTATAGAACGCAAGGCGACGGGAAGGTGTCACCACGACCTCGTTTTAGCGAAGCGTTGGAAACACTCACCTTTTCGTGAAAGCGTTGCATGGTCAGCGCAGCGTGATAAGTGCTACAGTCCTTAAAATTATTTATGTATGCCTTTTCCTGTAAAAGACGCACATGCAGAGTATATTGTTACGCCTGAAGTAGGGGTACGGGGGTTTATTGAACGGAAGCTGGGATGGCGAGGCCGCACCGGATAAAACTGCCGAGAGATCTTCTTCTTCCCAAGTCCACACTTCTATTCCCTCTTATCAATCCGGCACATACACGTCGTAATATTTCCCCCTTCGCAGACGAAGCGCACCGCGCGTTTCATGCATCGTCCCGCAGTCTAAAAGCTTTGAGGCGAGCCACATGGGTAACCTCGGTCTTGGTTGATCGTCTCCCACTAGCTGTCAGTCGTGCTATTTTATAATCTACTGCACTGAGGCGCTCAAGGACAACGAATGGGCCAGTGTAGTGGGCGAGAAGTTTTGTGGACAAGCCACGCTTGCGGATAGGCTTCCACACCATTACAAGGTCTCCCGGTTCATATGTGACGTGGCGGTGCTTGCTGTCGTAGCGGAGCTTTGAGCGGTCTTGCGATGCTATAGTACGCAGGCGGGCAAGACGCCGAGTTTCTTCTGCAAGGCATAGTGTTTCAGCTAATGAAGGATCGTCATTGTCATAAAACGAAAAGATAGTGTCCAGGGTATAACGAGGGGGTCGAACGTAAAGAAGGAAGAAAGGGCTGTGGCCGGTGGTTTCGTGTTGGGCAGTGTTGAAGGCATACGTGATGAACGGTAAGACGTCGTCCCAGTTCTTGTGATTGGACGCCACGTACATTGAAAGCATATTCACCAGTGTCCGGTTCGTTCGTTCAGTAAGGCCATTCGTCTGTGGATGGTAAGGTGTCGAATGACGAAGTTCCGAGCCACACATACGGAGCAGTTCCTCAACAACGTCTGCCGTAAACTGACGGCCGCGGTCGCTTATTATGACGCGAGGAGGTCCGTGGCGCAGTATGATAGAGTGCAGGAGAAAGGAGGATACTTCGCCAGCAGTCGCAGATGGCAGGGCGGCCGTTTCGCAGTAGCGGGTCAGGTAATCGGCGCACACTACAATCCAACGGTTGCCTTTTGCCGAGCGTGGAAAAGGGCCCACGAGGTCAATGCCAACTTGCTCAAAGGGAGTGCTGGGAGGCGTCACAGGCTGTAGAAGTCCAGCCGGAGCAGTCGTGACTGATTTGTGCGTCTGGCATTGAGTGCAACTGGCCACGTACTGCTCAACTGACTGGCGCATGCGTGGCCAGTAAAATCGCTCCTGTGTACGAAGGAGTGTTCGCGTCATTCCCAGGTGACCCGAAGTTGCGTCGTCGTGCATGGCGCGCAGAATGGAGGAACGGAGTGTGTGCGGCACCACCAGCAAGAAGCGGGAACCCGTGGCCGAGAAGGTCCTCTTGTAAAGTAATCCTTCACGAACGCAAAAGCGTCCGGCCAAAGTGGACGCTCGTGCTTCAGCAAATAATGGCTCCAAGCTGACATCCTTCCGCTGTTCATTTTCAAAGGTGGTCTTGTCCGGGAATACTGGAGTCACTGACGCAATTAGGTGATCGAAATTGTCGGCATCGCAAAGTGTTGTAGTAAGCGGCATCCGCGAAAGGCAGTCAGCGTCAGCGTGCTTCCTGCCACTCTTGTATGACACCGTGAAGTCATACTCTTGCAAGCGGAGGGCCCAGCGTGCCAGGCGGCCAGATGGGTCTCGGAGGCTTACAAGCCAGCACAAGGAATGATGGTCTGTGACCACTTGGAAGGGACGACCGTACAGGTATGAACGGAATCGCTGTACAGCGAAGACGAGTGCCAAACATTCTTGCTCAGTCACTGTGTAATTCCGTTCTGGTTTACTTAAAGTTCTGCTGGCATACGCAATGACATGTTCCTTTCCACTGTGTCGTTGTACTAGAACTGCACCTATGCCAATGCCACTGGCGTCAGTATGAACTTCGGTCGGCGCCGAAGGGTCGAAGTGTCGGAGAATGGGCTGCGATGTGAGTAAGAACTTGAGTTGGTTGAAAGACGTCTCACAGTCATGTGTCCATTCAAAGCTAGTACCTTGACGTAGCAGACTGGTCAAGGGGAAGGCAACGTCGGCGAATGCGGGAATAAATCGGCGAAAGTACGAGCACAGGCCTAGGAAGCTGCGAAGCTCTTTCGTTGAGCGAGGTGGTTTGCACGCTTTCACAGCTGCTGTCTTGCTCGGGTCAGGCCTGATCCCATCTTTGTTCACAAGGTGCCCAAGTACTAAGGTTTGTCGCTCGCCGAAATGACACTTCTTCGAATTAAGAACAAGGCCAGCGTTTCTAATGCATTCCAGAACAATGTCCACGCGTTCGTTGTGCTCACGAAATGTGCGCCCAAAGATCACGATGTCATCTAGGTAGCACATACAGACGTTCCATTTTAGGCCACGCAGAATGGTATCCATGAACCTTTCGAATGTGGCAGGAGCATTACATAATCCAAACGGCATCACGTTAAATTCATAAAGTCCGTCTGGAGTTATGAAAGCAGTCTTTTCCTTGTCCGCTGGATGCATGGGAATCTGCCAGTAGCCTGAACGTAAATCGATAGACGAGAAGTATGACGCCGAATGGAGACAGTCCAAGGCGTCATCAATTCGTGGAAGAGGATAAACATCTTTCTTCGTGATGGAGTTCAAACGGCGATAGTCGACACAAAATCTCCAGGTACCGTCTTTCTTTTTCACAAGGATCACAGGAGCTGCCCAAGGGCTCGATGATTCTTGAATGATGCCCTTTTGGAGCATTTCACGCACTTGATTGTCTATTATCTTGCGCTCGGACGGCGATACTCGGTACGGTTTTTGTCGGATTGGCTGTGCTGTTTGTGTATTTATCCTATGGCGTATACGAAATGGAGGAATGGAAGGCGTATGGTCACTCTGGGAGAAATCAAAAACTTGCAAGTACTTTAACAAAACGTCCACAAGCATTCTGCGCTTGTCGGCAGTCAGCGCCTTATCAACCATAGGTAAAACTTTCGAACTGTCTGAGCAGGCGGTCACTTGTTCATCCCGTCGAACGTCACTGAGGACAGCTACTGTTGTTGGCGAGTATTCTTTAAACGACGCTAGCTTAAGTCCTCCTGGTAGCAGCACCGGTTCGTTTGAATAATTCGTTGTCCAAAGGTCTGAACGACCTTCACTCACTGAAACTATGCTGTGGGGTACCAACGTGTTCTTCTTTATACAACTTAGATGGAAAGGCTCCACTAGCGCATCGAAACTGGTCTTATTGTCGTTAATATGCGAAGAAGCTACTGGAACGCGCACAGCACAGAAGGCCGGGATAACGGTATCTTCATAGACTCGGAGCGCACCGCTTTCCGTACCCGAATTCTCGATAAGTCCATGAGGAACAGCGTCACTTATGATAACTTCGCCATTTCGACAGTCTACAGTGGCTCCGCACATTCGCAAGAAATCTATGCCTAGAATGATGTCATGAGTGCTCCGCGGAAGAACCGTGAATTCTGTCACAAACACTTGATCACTCAGTAACACTGCCGCGGTACAAACACCAATCGGACACAACGAGTTGCCGCCCACGCCACAGAACGTTATCGCTTTCTCCAACAAAAAGGTCACCTTTCTTCCCAAACGAGCTTTGAACGCAGCACTCATGATCGACACGGCGGCTCCAGTGTCCACCAAAGCCATCGTATGTACACCATCAACAAAAACTTGCACTTTGTTTTTAAACATAAGCACCGGTGGAGGTATCTCTTCTTGCAGCGAATCACCAGCGACCTCACCCCCAGCGGCCGCGCTGCCTAGTTTTCCGGAGGCGGCGAAGGGTAGCGGCGCCTAGGAGACGGCGACCGATTGGAGCGAGGGGCTGGCGGGGGTGTCAGACTGCGGTCAGAGGCTGGAGAACGGTTTCGCAGCGGCCTTGGTGTCTCGTAAGATGCGCTTCCAGGGAACGTTGGTGCTTGTGCAAAGTCGGACAGGTGGGATCTCGGTGGCCAGTCGTACCTCGGCGGCTGCCGGTAGTTACAGTACCTGGCAATGTGGCCTTCGACGCCACAGTTGTAGCAGATGGGTAGGGGTCGCTCGCCGAACCACTGCTGAGAGCGCTGGGCTGTGTAGGGTCGCCTAACCGAACGGGGTGGAGCAGATTGCTGAACGGGAGCTGCGCGCCTCTGTGGGGCGGGGCCGGGACGAAGACGTTGGTCATACCGCTGGTCAGACGCGAATGAGTCTCGGCGTGGCCACGAAGCCCTAGCTTCGCGAACGTCTGTCACACATACTGATGGTGGCAGAGGAGCGAACGGGGCCGGGTAGTAGGATGAACAGGTAGGCGTATGGCGGATGGTGTCGTGGAACAGTGTGTCTTGTCGCTGTAGTTCTTCCCGCACTATTGTCCGGATAGTAGCGGCAAGGTCGGCGGGCGGGCTCACGTCGACGCTGGCGACCGTTGTTACATTTGCCAGCCTACCAAATTTCGGGGCAATACGACGGGTCTTTAGCTTCTCAAAAGTACGGCAGTGACGTTGGACGGCGGAGACGGAAGTGAGGTCTTCCCTGCCTATCAAAAAGTTGTAGACGTCCTCTGCTATACCCTTCAGAAGGTGGCCGACCATGTCCTCTTCAGTCATGTACGGGTCTATGATCTTGCAGAGCATCAGGACCTCCTCTATGTAGGTGGTACACGTTTCTCCAGGAGTCTGAGCTCTTTGAGCCAACGTGCGCTCCGCGCTCTTCTTTTTTGAATCAGAGTCGCCGAAGCATTTCTTGAGCTCTTCAGTGAAACGATCCCACGTTGTTAAGGAATCTTCGTGGTTTTCGTACCACATCAGAGCTGTTTCCGTGAGAAACAGCGCGACATTTCCCAGTTGGTCGGTGGCATCCCAGCAGTTGTACCGGCTCACCCTTTTGTACTGTGTCAGCCACGCATCCACATCTTCTCCTGCTCTTCCCGCGAACGGGCGGGGTTCCATATAGTGATATCGAGGTGCAGCTGGCACTGACCTTTGTGTGGTTGAGAAGGCGTGACCTTCGCTCTCGGCCATGGCAGTTGGTGTCGGTGGCAGACCGGCAATACGACGGCTCCGGCGAAGTTCGAACAGCTGTGGCTCCGTGGTTCGTCGACGTATACTGTACCCAGCACCTTCCACCACTCTGTTACGCCTGAAGTAGGGGTACGGGGGTTTATTGAACGGAAGCTGGGATGGCGAGGCCGCACCGGATAAAACTGCCGAGAGATCTTCTTCTTCCCAAGTCCACACTTCTATTCCCTCTTATCAATCCGGCACATACACGTCGTAATAATATACGTGTTGTTATGGTGCACCAGATATGCGTAATAATTGATTTTCAAATGACAATTACACAATATTGAACGCTAAATCTTCAGCAAGATTGGTGGGTGCTCCGGATGGGGTCAGCCGTTTCAAGTACCCCATGCCGTTAAGAATGGAAAAACAGACAAATCTACAGAAAGAGAAACAGACAGACAGACAGACAGAGAAACAGACAGACTGACTGACAGACAGACAGACCAATAATTTTGCGTCGAAGGTCCTCAAGAAAGACTACCGTCTTTAAAAGCACACGGACACGCACAAATCTTCCCACAACCTCCTTTAAAGACGAAGTGTCATCCACGTTTATCGAATGAAAGTCAGCGCCCTCAAAAAAAAAAAAAAGCGGCCGGAACTCTCAACCCTGTCAAAACGGCGACGTGACGCAACAGGCCGCACCTTGTATTTATTTAGTGGCAGCGGGGAGTGGTGTACAGCTATATACCATAATTAGCGGTCTTAAATTGTATGCAGTGGTGAATAAGTGAGTGTCGTTTTGCCTTCAATTTTATGTACTACTTCGTGGTATCAGCCTCTAGCCTGAAGTTGCCAAAAGTTGGCCTCTACCCCTTTCTTTGATGGTTGTTGGTTGCTACCATTCATATATTGCAGAGCATGTTTAGATGTCATATACTGCACAAGCCAGCCGTTGTCTGTGTCCTTCACCATCAATAGTGCCATCGTCGTCATGGCGCATAGTGGGTGCCGTGCATATGCTCGGCTAGGGCGAGCGCTAACGCCACGGACGGACGAGCCTGAAAATTAACGATCTTCGTCCTTAAATATTTTGTCACAGATAGCTCGCAGTTAGTTTTGTATGAAAGTAAAACATCAAAGATATTCATCGTAATTACTTGCGTCCTTCAAGGTTACGTCTTGGGACCGCTAATATATTTAACTTTCAGAAATAACCGGACGCCACACATTGACACTAATATCAAGTTGTTTGTATACGATTGAACCATTTATAAGGAGATTAACAGCTTCAAAGGCCACATCATGAACGTCTCAAGACCTCTACGAATGTCTAACCAAACTGGCGGATATGTGCGCTGAGTGGCGAAAGTTTATCAACGCCGAAAAATGACCAATTATGATGGTAACGCGTAAGCATAATCCGTCGCAATTCGGTTGCGCCATTCATAGTTCACCACTGACTAACATTTTGTTGCTCAAGGTCCTAAGCATTACGCTGAAATTTGATCCGAGATTTGATACACACAAAGCTACTCAGTATGGCCACATTGCGTAAGCTTATGTATCTAAGAAGACGTCAGAGAACAGCTCCTGTACCCGCAAGACTTCTGGCGTATACACCATGTTGGTAAGGCCAGTATTAGAATATGTCATTGTGATTTTTTTTCCTCATTCACTGGTTTATGTTTGTAAACTAGAAGTACTACAACGTAAATCAATACGATTTGCACACAAGTTCACACGTAGAGAATATCTCACAAATTTTATTCGCTACAAATTCTCGTACAATTTTTTTTTTCATTTTCATTGATAAACTAACTACCTGGGCAAAAGAGGTGCGCCTGAGGTTCTTGTAGCAGTTGCCACACGTCCACTACGAGGGAGATGTGCCTAAGTACATCACACTTTCACAGTCGCGCCCTTCGCGTCAAAAAGACAAGCACAGTCTGACGGAATATTCCTCAAACAGCATCGGCTTTGGGAAATCGTATTCCCACTAAGAAAGTGCGAATAGAATAATATAAATGCAAGTGTTACTAATGCACACACTATCCGCATACAGCACAGTGTTGCAAACCATCCGCCGCCTCAAGTAGTATGTGAACGCTTCGTGGACTTTCTAAACATTTTCTCCTTTTCGTTTAGCACAGTGCACTACAATACTTGGACAGTCCTGCCTTCCCGCCTTGTTGCGGCAAAACAAAGCGAGAAAATATGTGTTTTCCTAATCCATCGCCACTATACCTGGCTTGGAACGCCCAAGTCAACAGTTTTTTCGAGAAGGCTGCTAGAAAACTGCGCAAACTGTTCACTCGGTCACCAACGCTCTCGGGCTCTATCCGTATAATGCATACGGGAAAATATGAAGCCTTTCATACTTACGCCTCTCGTTTCAGCTTCTTTTTTTTTCTTCCTCGCACTCTTAAACGCGGTGCAGTTTGCTGGCGCATAATGGCGGTTCTGACTTTAGGTGCACGAGATGCATATTTTTTACCATTGTCTAACATAGTTTGATGCAATATTTCTTTGTTAATTTGCAGAGCATACCGCAGTGACGTTTTTTTGTAACTTAATGTGTTCTATTGATAGTGCAATTTATTTGTATGTTACTTAGAATTTCATTCCTTTAAAAAGATCATCTAAATCATGACCTTTGATTTGAGTGCAAAACTAAGTTGACAGAATAAAAAATTATAAATGAATAATTGATAAAATAAATAACTGCAGCATCGATAGATATTCAATTTCATAAAATGGAAAGATGCTCTTTCACAGCGAGAGCTGTTTGATATAACAACAAGTGTCGCGTGCGCGTAGCCGTCCACTCCCGCCGCCTGTGTCCGTAACAAGTATCGCACAACATAAGAAAAAAACTCAGTAAATTAAAAAACACTAAACGCATTGTGATTCTATACCGTGTCCCAGTATCCTATAGCACAAAGTGACGCTGGTGCTTGGCACTCCTTTGGAAACTGGCTTTAGTCAGGCTTGATGTTGAGAAAGGGTTGGCGTCATTATTTATTTATTTATTTATTTATTTATTTATTTATTTATTTATTTATTTATTTATTGCGACATACTGCCAATCCCATCAGGGATTTTAGCAGGAAGGGCGTGAACATAAAAATTTGAATAGGTACACAATAAAGACATACATCGCGATAAAGTACAGAATGAAACTAACAGAATCGGATCATTTAACAATTTCAGATCAAAGAAGGCATAAAACATTAGTGTAAAGAAAAGTTGTCAGAAGAAAATAAATGCAGCGACTTGGTTGACACATTGGTTGACATATTGGCATATGCATCAAGAAACACAACAAGAAATTACAGCAATAAGAAACTACCCTACAATATGGCGAAGTACTTCAAGGAAGAGAAAATTTATACACATTGAAAAACAGAAACATGTTCAAGAATCAACAGAGCGATTTCTCTTCACCTGGATTCAGTACTAAAATTGCTTAAAGAAAAAATATGATGACATGATACTTCGCTCGTACAATGTTCACACGAACACACATATTAAAAGCATCCAGGTGATTCCGTTTGCATAATACAAAGTTCATTTTCGACAAGGGTTAGAAAAGGTTATATGAGTAATAAAGTGTTCCAGAACAGCAAAAGTACAACCAGGTGCCAAATAAAGTGAATCGCGAAACGAGCGAGTCATTCAACGCTCCAACCTAATTCGCAAGTTTTGTCGCTTATAGGAGGCGCACAGGGTGGTTCAATATGGCACCAGCATAGAGTATCGTAGTCGCTGAGCACATATGCCACCTGCACTGCAGTGTTTTCTTTTTTTTTTCTTCGTGATGGCTGTACCCTTTTTGCAGGCGCATATTATGCGCCACCAAGATGCTTGAGAAACTCGGATACGATGCCTCGTTGAAAACGAAGACCCTGAATGCAGCAAGCGTTTAGGCCTGGTGGATGTTCGCCTGCTCTGAGGGTTTGGCCAAGGATTTAGTAGTTGTGATTAATTTTTAATAATATTATTTTTTCATAGGCGTTTCTATAGTGTCTTATTTGATTAGCGATTGTGTTTTCAGATAGTAAGACCAGGCAGATGCTGTTTTCCTCAACTGGACCAAGGACTTTCATCGGCTCTGCTTCCCTTTCTCCGCAGGAATTACCAGTTGACTTGTTTCTACGCAATGGCATCTCATCTGTGCCTGTGACATTATTCCCAAGCAACGATGGTATCATACGGATGAAGAATCAAAAATGATTCAGAGGGAGCAGAGAGCTGCAAAGCATCACAGAGGTCAGGCAGTTCGGCAAGGGTGGCATTCTCTGCTTCTCGTTTGACCAGCTCTGTATTCGAGACTTACTAAAACGCTCGGTATTCGCAACCAACCAGGCGAGTGCCTTCATTCCACCTCACCTAGCTTGTGTCAAAGGCCTTGTTCGAGGTTTCGATGTCAATTTTACTCCAACTGAGATATTAGATATGTTTTCAGAAGCAGCTAGGTGTGATAGCTGGCTACAGATGTAGTCGAGTTGTGGACAAAAACAAGATCTTAACGGAGGAAGTCCGTGATTGTAGTTGCCGGGTCGAATCGCCCAACCAAAATCGAAGTGTGGCCTTTATTATACAGAGTGGAGCCACTATCACCTCATCCCCTACAGTGTATGAAGTGTTGGCGTTATGGGCACACAGTGAAAGGGTGCAGTTCAGTACCTAGATGCAGAACTCAAACGACTGCAAAAGTAATATAGAAAAGTGCTGTCTTTGCCATGAAGCACACTGTGCTGATAACCCAAATTACTCAACCAAGGCACGTGAAATATGAATTTTTGAAACTGTAGACACAAGACCACGCTCCCGAAAGGATGTCATTGCTGAAAATCAAGCCAGAACCCAAGGGTATGCAGGAGAAGATACCTGCCATAACATAGCAATGGAAGCATCATTTTCCCTATCAATTGCGGAAATGATCTAGAATGCTGTGGATAAGGCTATGCAACGCCTTGCTACCACCCTGTGTGAGTCGCTGTTGCATATTAAAAATAACCAAATCGCACAAGTCTATGGAGCGCAGATAGATATGAATACGACTGTAGAAAATGCTGGGTCTGCACATCCAACAAGTTTGACAGAAGGTGAGATAACTCCGTCGGATGCACAGTCTACAGAGCCCTCTGGAAAAGGCGTTCAGAGGCACAGCGAGGGTGCACAGGCAGCTTCTCAGGATACACAAGATATGGACATGGATCTCAAATGCTTAAAGCATTCTGGATCTCCTTTATCGAAAAGAGCTGGATCACCGTACCTTGTAAAAAGCAAAAAAAAAATACCAGGTCAACCTTTCAAGAACCGATTTTCTAAAAGAAAGTATTTTAGCTAAAATAGCTGCCAAAACCATTCTAACGAAATCGTATGGTCTCTTAAACTTACACAATGGAAGCGCTGATTTCATCACTCAGTCATTACAGATCTGTTGAACCTGTCTTCCAAATTTGATCCGGCTATTATTTCAATACACAAAACTTGACTTTCAACACGACACTTATTTCACCTACCCAACTTCGAAACTTTTCGTCTAGACCGTCCATTCAAAGGCAGAGGTTTAGCGTTCTTTATAAACAATAAAATTAGTTTAAAAGTTAAATTCTCATGTCTTCTGAATGCGAATTTTTCGCGTTAGATATTACCTTGCCATGATACTTGCCTTTCTCGCTAATAAACGTCTACTTTCCTGTGGGCGTTCAAGACACGAGATTGTTAGATATGGCTGCTAATTCAGGCTGTAAAGGAAAATTATAGTCGGTGACCTCAATTCTCACCATAATTGCTGGGGTTTTAGAACAGATCAACGTGGACAATGGTGGTGGGACTGGTCGGTAGACAACGATTTACTGTGCCTTAACGCTAGAATTCCCACAATTATTCGAGGTCATTCACGCTCCGCCTTAGATTTAAGCTTTGTAAGTTCGGAATTGCTAGGTCGTGGACAGCCCTTGATTGCACCTCCAACAGCGACGACTTTCCTATGATGTTTGAGATCGCTTTCCCTGTCAAATCATCATGCTTCCCTGCCCGGACCTATATAAGTTATTCAAAACTTCAACACGGCCCAAAAGCTGCTTCAGACTCTCCCTCTCAAGACGTTGATGACTCTAAAGCTATGAAATTAAGCGCAGTAATTAAAATAGCATACAAAAACGCTGAATTTGCTGTTGAAGTTGAAGTTTATTTCAGGCAAAAGCAAAAAAAAGAAGAAAGGTACAATTTGCCTAGGGGACCGGCAAAAAGGCATAAAAGCCTGACAAAGCGCCTGCCCCCTGTAAACCCAAAACCCACCAAAGTAACACAGTGCTCAGTCTAAAGTAAAGAGTCAATAAGAAATTAAGCATAAATATGTTTCTACATGCAAAAAATGTACAGGAAAACATAAATGAGCGACAATTTGCGCAGGCGATGAAATCAATAAAGCATATGCGTGTCCGACAAACGAAGCAAACTGTAGAGGACGTAAACAAACACTAATGTAAGACGTGTAAAATACCCGAAGAAACTTTAAATTTGAATACAAGGTTTCAACAATCAAGAGACAGCAACATCAATAAGGAATATGTTTGACCGATAAATGAAACACAGTTTGGATAACATAAGCAAACGTTAACGTGATATATACAAGAAAATACTTCAGGGAATATGAGACAAAGATGGTGACGGTGAATATGTTTGTGTAAAGAGGAAGTGTTCCTGTATCTTCTTTTTAAAATGCCATATGAGACTGTATTGTCAATTAGAGAAGCTACAATCGGTTGTTCGTTCAGGAAATTCGAAAGTTGATACAATAGTTTTTGTGTGCCATAATTTGTACGTGGTTTTCATATGGATACACCCTGTGCCGTAGGTTGTGACTGTGATCTCTTGGGAGATGCCTCTGATAAAACCCTGACCGATCAGTTCGTACCTGTTTATAAATAAGCATTGCCAATTTTTGTTTCATGACGTTGGTTACCGTAAGTATTTTATGTTCCTTAAAGAGAGGCGCGGTATGATGCCTGAATGACACCCCTGATATTAGTCGTATAGCTTTTTTTGCAAGGTGTGAATTTTGTCAGTGTTTGCTTTAGTCGTATTACCCCATACAAGAAGACAATAATGGAGATGTGAGTGAACAAGAGAATAATATAGTTGTTTTTTCAACCACTGAGGGAGGAGTTGTCGCAATTTGCAGATTATACCCGTGGATCTGGAAATCTTGGTACGAACGTGGTTGGTGTGTAAGGACCAGTCTAAGTGTTCTTGAAAAAGTATCCCAAAAAGTTTATGCGCTGTGACACGTTCAATTTTCTGCCCTTCAAATATTATTGTAGGCTCGCTTGTGATAGCCTTATTGCGTGGGCAGAATAAAACATATTTTGTTTTTTTGGTGTTTAATTCTAATCTATTACACTGAAGCCAGTCGGATAGATGTGTCAGCCACAGGTTTGCTTGTTGTTCAAGGTGATTGAGGGAATTACCGGCGAAGAATATATTGGTGTCGTCCGCGTAGAGAACAACATCGGGTGTTAGCGGTATGTTAGGTAGATCATTGATATGAATCAAGAATAGCAAAGGCCCTAAGATTGATCTTTGTGGAACGCCACAAATGATATTACCTACGTTTGATTTAGTGTCGCCAAGACTGGTGTACTGTTGCCGATCGCTTAGATAACTTTTTATAAGTTCTAGAGCCTTTCCTCTAATTCCCTATGAAGGGAGTTTCCGTAATAAAATATCGTGCTTAACCGAATCGAACGCTTTTTTGAAGTCAAGAAAAATCCCTATGGTAAGTAATTTATGTTCAAAATTGTCAAGTATTTTTTTTAATATCCAGTAGTGCTGTTTTAGTAGATTTTTTCTTTTGGACGCCATATTGTTGTTGTATTATCACATTTTCTTGCAATAAGTAATTTAAAAGTCGTAGGTTGATAACTTGCTCAAATATTTTAGAGAATATAGGTAGTAATGAGATAGGCCTCCAGTTATTAAGGCCATTTTTTTACCGGCTTTAAAGATGACAGATACTTTCGCAATCTTTAGCTCATCACGAAAAACACCTGAACTAAGAATTGTGTTAGCGATATGTGAAAGCGGTTTACTTATGGTATGGGCAACTGCTTTATTAGGCTGGGGTTTTAAGTCATCCACGCCACATGCACAATTATTGTTTAATTTTTGCAACAGTCTGTATGTTTCGGATTCGGATGTGGGAAACAAGAAGACAGAGGATGAAATGTTGCTAGTTACATAAGTATGATTGCTTATCTCCCCAGCTGTAGTCCCACAATCGCCAACTCTAAGAAAGTGTTCATTGAACCTATCTGCAAGTGGCGGACCTGAGCATGGTTCACCGTCAATCACGAGCTCTGATATAACCAATTTATCATCTTTGCACATAAGGTCATTGACCTTTTTCCAAACTTTTTTGGAGTCATTAGATATACCAGCAAACATATTTTCGTAGTACGCGAAACGCGCTTGTTTATTATCAGTGCCAAGTTTATTTCTAATTTTTTTGTATGTAGCTAATGTGTCCAAGTTTTTTGTTCTGATAAATACACTAAACAGATTATCACGCTCTTTTATTCTTTTTAAAAGGTGTGAATCTATCCATGCTTTTCTAGACCTACGGGTTTTTCTAATCGTTGTCTTAGGAAATGCAATGTCATGGAGACCTTTGATATTGTTTAGAAAGAGGCGGTATGAAGCAACGGGATCTTTGATCTCTGTCACGGAGTTCCACTCTGTACCTTCAACTAAGTGTTTAAAAATTGCAATCTTATCCGAAGATATTATTCTGCATTCAATGGTTGTATTCTGAATAGTTTGGTCATGTCTGGACAAGTATGACTTGAAGGAAATAAAGAAGGGCAAGTGGTCGCTTAAGTCTGCTAACAGTACACCTGCATCGCATTCACATGGCTGATAGTTTGTAAAACATAAGTCGAGTAGCGTTTCAGATATGTCTGCAATTCTTGTTGGCATAATAATTACATTTTGATACCCAAAATAGCAGAAAATATCAACGAGGTTTTGCCTATTAGATGTTGTTGCCAATAAGTCGATATTAAAGTCACCACAAAAAATCGCAGGAAATCCAGATTGACAACAGTATTCTAGAACAATTTCAAGATAATTAAGAAACACAGTAACAGAACCAGAAGGGGGTCTGTACATGAGGACGACAATTGTGCCCATGCATTGGATCATTAAACACTCATAGTCAAGTTCAATATGGGAGTATTCTAAAGTATTTTCATATTGGAGGGAGTTTTTAATATATATCGCCAGGCCACCTCCTCTTCTGTTCTCTCGCGATATTTGAATACATTTGTATCCAGCGAAATGTACATCAAGGTTATCACCAGAAAACCAGGTTTCTGTGAATGTCAAGATATCAAAATTATGTTCGAGTGTATCGAAAAAAAAGGCTTATAGATTCTTGTTTATGCCTTAAACTACGGGCATTTAGATTTAACAACGATAGGTGTTTGACGTTTCGTGTAGCTTTTAATTGCCGAAAAGAAAAGGCATCATAATAACTCTGAGACTGTGTGAAAAAAGCCATGAATTAAGTCGGCCAGAACTCTCTAGTTTTTTTTTTTAGTTACCGTAGCCCTTCTAGATCTTCAGCAGTTCTTATGTTAACAATTTGAGGACGTGGGCTTCGTCGCATGAACATTTTCCCATTCTTTTTTAAAACTGATAATGCAGCTCACGGGCTTTACACCTCATCAGCCAGAACAGCTTTTTGTTCTGTGCAGTTAAGTTTTCATTGAAAAAGATCTTAGACTTTGATTTCCTTAGTTCTTGTCGCTGTTTGAGCCAGATATCTCGCGTCAGTCGAGATGTGAAACGTACCAATATAGGGGCGGGCTTATCAGCCTCGTCTTGCCCTGCTCTTTTCGGAAGCCTATGGACGGCTTCTACATCCGATTCTGATAGCCTAGGCAGCTTCAAGACATTTGCCAGTATGTTCAATTTTCGGAGAACATTTTCATTCATTTGTTGCGGAAGCCCGTGAATTTCAAGGTTTAGTCTTCTGCCGCATTGGCCTAGATCGTTCATTTCTTCCTTGAGTTTGTCAATTTTCTGCACTTCCGCGCGTTCTTCAAGCTTTTTCACTCGTGTCTTTAGGCAGTCTATATCTGCACCTTGTTTTTTCATTTGTGCTATTACTTCATCGTACTTATCGGACATTGCTTGTACGAACTTTTCAATTGTATCAACGGTGGCAATAATGCCTTCTAGAGCGTCCACTTTCTCTTTGATTGTCAGTAGTATGTTCAGTTTACCGTGTATTTCAGCAATTTCATTAGCAAGGTCTATTTCACGGTCCATTTTTTTCTTTTGCATTACTCGGGCCGCCTCGAACATTCGAGGTTCTGCAAGTCGGACATTTCCAAGAAGTTCTGGCCTCAGACGATTTCTTTTTGTATGTGCTTTCGGTAACGCCTGAGCATGAACCGAGATGATACTCATAATTGCACTCTGAACATGATAAATACACAAAATCAGTTGGGATACACTTGTGACAGGCAACGCAGTTTTTTGCCATTTCATTCAGCAGCAGCGACAACCAGGTCTCTCGCTAACGTTTAAAACAGTCTAAAAGAATACGTTCAAGCACCCACCTGCAAGTTGGAAGACGGTCACGTTAGGGATACCGTGAACAGGCCTTTCGGTGCCACTGCTGCTGAGCGTGTGTGCTATTGCGTTCAATGTTCACTGCTTTTGAAGACGGTCCTTGATGACGTAGGTCAGCACGTGGTCCTTTGGTCGTCGCGTGTTCATTCGTATCCTGCTCCAGTGAAGCTGCTGCGCGTCGATTCCTGCAAGTTGGGAGACGGTCACGTTAGGGATACCGCGAACAGGTCTTTCGGTGCCACTGCTGCTGAGCGTGTGTGGCGAAGAGAATACCCTGTAGCGTGTGTGGTGAATTGGCGAAGAGGATACCCTGTAGCCCGTAGTAGAATTCCGAGTGTTTACTAGATCACAGACGATGACAGGTAGCTTGGAAAAAGTTCATACTTAATCACTTCCCTAGGAACTGGTCAGAACATAAATTTATTGCCGCTGTAAGTAAAAACATGAGGGCCCAAGCTAAAGTAGAATATGATAAAAGACATTTTTATTTTCTCTCAAAACCTAAAAATAAAAAAGATTGTTTTCGATATATGTGATCTCGCAAGATCCTGCCACCTACAGTAAATACTGATTATGAAAAACTATCATTGGAAGAAACGAACAACTTTTTAGAGTCAATTGACAGAGGTCTAAAGGTTAGATTTTCTTCCATTATATCTTTCAACTAGCAAAAGTCTAGCATAAGCACTGACTTCGAAAACGTAACGCTGTCTTAAGCATCAAAAGTAATTTGAAATCTACCCGTGTCAGCTCCTGGTCCAGATGGAATCACAGTTCCTATGATTAAATTTTTATTCAAGCTATCGTTCGGTGACGTCCTCAATCTTATAAAAAACTTATTAAAGAACGCCTGGATACCGTATGACTGAAAAATAACTAAGGTAATCCTATTATTAAAAAACAAGGATTACGTTTTAACATAGAAAATATCAGACCCATCTCGCTAACATCAACTTCCAACATGGTGAAACTCATAGAGAGGGTCCTAAATGGCCGAATAAACTTCTGCATGAGAAATAAGATCATATTAAAGCCTAAACAAATTGGTTTTTGCAGTGAATGCTCATTTTGGTGCACCCATGAGGATTTAGAGAGTTGAATACAGCTTGCCCGTAAATGGAACCACTACGCCGCATTAGTAACTATCGACATACCTAAAGCATGTGACAGTGTCAAGCACTCTATTCTACTGAACACCTTGCAGAGCCTAAAGTTTCCGCATATAATATTGAGTGGATAGCAGAATTCTTAAAATCAAGGGAATTTTACTGCGTGAAGGATTAATGTTGTTCGCATAAATTTAAGATACGTGGTGTTCTCTAAGGGTCCGATCTATTTCCAGCATTATTCAATATACTGGTGAGCTGTATTTTGATTGTTCAGGATATCAGTGTCTACATTTATGCAGATGATATCGCGTTCTTCGCTGCAGAGAACGACATTTAGTCACTACACCAGGAATTGCAAAGACATATTACTACTCTAGAAAATTATTTGCAATCCATTCTTTTATCATTGAACATCAATAAAAGCGCGCTGTTTGTGTTTCCTATAGAAGATTCTGTTTCAATTCCGTATTATATAATCGAGAACCTATTCCACAAGTAGATTCAGTCACGTACTTAAGAATGATCTATAATGAAAAGCTCAATTGGAGCCCACACATAGAATATATAACAGCAAAGGCACAACAGGCATTAGGTTTATTACGCAGGCTAAGCAACAGAAAATACGGGCTGCGAAGAGACACAATTTTAATGATATACAAATTGTATGTGCGACCAATATTGGAATTGGGATATGTATTATTCTCGGGAGCCACTAGGTATAATATTAAACTGCTAGTAATGTTAGAGAGAGAAGCCCGGCTAATATGCCTGGGACTACCAAGATTCATGGCGAATAACGTATTGTATCAAGAAGCGCCATTGCCAACACTCCTCTGTCAATTCCACATCCTAATGATTGAAACCTTCTTAAAGTTCTACAGTTTACCGGTGTGAAGATCAGAATATGCATTTATAAGCGACCCTGACTCTTTCTGGCACATTGGCTTTGATTTCATACCCCTCAGATAATTTGTGTTAAAAATTAACTGGATTGCATAAATATAGACATTAGCACGGTAATTGAAACAATAATTCCTCGGCCATCAACATTAGGATAGAGTAGGTGAAATCTTCCCCCACAAGCCAAGTTGCAATCTCTTAGATTTTGACTACTACATCAAAAGATTAGATGGTACAGGCAGAAACAAATAATTTAATAGCTACAGGGGCTTCTGTCCAACGTTTATAGATACTTTTTCAGTTCCGTAACTCCGCCGCCGCAGGCGGCCGCCGGTTTTACCCGGGCAGTGAGATGGCGCCACAGTCGCGAGTTGCGCTGTCGCGGGCGCACGTGTTGCCGGTGTTGCTCCTCCCCGCAGTTGCTTGGCCGCGTGCGCGGCTGTCATCGCGCTTTTTTTTTCTCGTTGTTGTGACCGTGCGCGCACGTGGTTATCCTCGAAGACTTCGATCATCTGTGAATTGTGACAACCTAGCACTACCGGCCACAGGACGTCTCGGAGCTGCCAAGCTTTACGATGCCAACTTGCTTCGTGCCCGGCTGCACCAGCGGGTACAAAAGCAATCCAGAAAAGCGGCACTTTTTTGCACCGCCGTCCGATCCGCAGCTGCTTGAAAGGTGGGTGAGAGCTATTCCCCGCGCCGATAAACTTCTGAGCAAGACATGCAAAGTGTGTGACGTGCATTTTATGCAACATGACATTGTGAAGACTTACAAGCATGTCATTGACGGCCAGGTTGTTGAAATAGACCGCGGCTGTTGGGCATTACAGCCTGAAGCCGTGCCGTGTCAATTTCCGAATGTTCCAAGCTATTTGTCAAAAACAATAAAGAGGCGGCGGTCGCCTAAGGATAGGGCCAGCTTACCCAACAAAGTCGTACTTGTTGCTACGCCATCAGATGAGTACCAGCAAGAAGTTCCTGATCCCGTGCACGACATTGATTTCGCACAGATTGTCGAAAACGGCTCATCTTTAAAGCTTCCGAAAAACTGGAGAATGGCGGACCTTGAGGAGGACACTGGTAAACCTCGGCAGGTTATCTTTTACAAGGCGGGAATGAAGGACGATGTTTACGCGATCCTGAAGAGCGTCGCGATTCACGAGGACCTCACGTACGTCATCCATGCAAATGGAAGACTGTTGCGCAGCTGGGATGCAGAGATTAACATATTTTCTGCGCAAGATGTGGAAGCGATTGTACAAATTGTGCACGCAAAACAATTTTGCCGTGGTTGCCCTCTTATCGATGTCACTCTTATCGATGTCATGAATGAAAGATAAAGTTTGGCAGCAGCTGATGTCCATACCATTCCATGCCCTCTCAAGTGATGCCGACGATCATGAATACAATGCACCATCACCAGAAGCGACCGCCTTGTATTACCTGGCAGGCTACGTGGCTTTCAAGTTGAAGAAAACTACACGCTGTGAGGTCTGCAAAGAAGATGCCCTTGGTAGGCGTGATTCACTGTCGAAGGAGGCCATACTGGTCATCGAGCGCGAATACGTCTGTGGCAGCCTTGCATACCCTTCAGAAAAACTGCTTGCGTGTGTGAGCACGGTAGAACGCACTATAAAGCATGCTAGCAAAGGCACATGTTTTGGTGACTTATTTTGGGATGTGCTGGATGCTCTAGTGAAGAGAGGCACAAATATTGTTGGCTGTTCCGAGCATGCTAATCAGCTTACTGCTCAAACAATTCACTTTTATTTAACAACTCGTATGCACTTCTTCGCACGAGCCAAATGCTTGGAGAACAGCAGTGCCGTTCGGGCACAGAGAGAGCGCAAGAAGGCAAAGCTAGTTTAACGAACTTCGCAGTAAACCTGCCGACAAATCTGTGCCGTGTACGTGTAATGAAATGTGTACGTCAGTTTTCGATCTATTCGTGAGGCGTTTTCCCACCGCAAAAAAAAAAAAAGACGAATAGCAGTGTTTCATTCATCCAACAAAATTTACTAGTCGCCAAGTCCTCATGTTACGTAACCCCGAGTGCTATAAGTTTAAGATTTCTATTTCTTTTAGCGCGCTGAATTGTAAACTACTAATGTGGTCTTGATGCAATGGACACAGGAAGGCGCAGGGTGAAGCGATCACTTTGTCACTGCGCAAAACGGATGCCTGCGAAGTACGTACAGGCTTTTTTTCAAGTTCGTGAGTCATACAACGCGCACGAATTAAAGCGCGTGGCCTCTGTTAAATAGCGAGAGTAAAGACCAAGTACACTGTTCGCACAATTCTCACTCGGGCGCACGCAAAGGCTCACGCGACACCCTTCGCGCTAGCAGACGACTCTCGCTCTCCTAGCGCAAGGCGCGACTGCAGCGCTGCGGTGGCGGGTGCGGCGGCCGGCCGCCTTCTCCCTGGGCGCGGCGCGAGGAGTTGCGGAACTGAAAAAGTATCTATAAACGTTGCTTCTGTCAACAATGAAAACGCAGGCGTAGAAATTGCGTCTCATTTCCTCGGCCGGTCTTTTTCAGCGATATATATATATATACATATATATATCAATATATCAATATATATATATATATATATATATATATATATATATATATATATATATATATATATATATATATATATATTTATAGCCCCGCCGCGGTGGTCTAGTGGCTAAGGTACTCGGCTGCTGACCCGCAGGTCGCGGGTTCGATTCCCGGCTGCGGCGGCTGCATTTAGGATGGAGGCGGAAATGTTGTAGGCCCGTGTACTCTGATTTGGGTGCACGTTAAAGAACCCCAGGTGGTCAAAATTTCCGGAGCCCTCCACTACGGCGTCTCTCATAATCAAATGGTGGTTTTGGGACGTTAAACCCCACAAATCAATCAATCATATATATATATATATATATATATATATATATATATATATATATATATATATATATATATATATATGTATATATATATATCTCAAAACGTTTATTTAAAAAAAAGAAAAATTAGATACTCGGAGCATGTGGGTGGGGCCCTATTCCAGCGCTGCACTGGCTTTAGCGGCCCGCTGCGCCTGGTCGAGGAGCGCTAGTTGCACTCCCAGATCCTCGATGGCGAGCAAAGTCTCCCACTAATCCCTTGCGGAAATTTTGCCGGCTATTTGCGGAGAGTTAATTTCGGTTGGCTTTTTCCGACAATCCCACGTTATGTGGGCGAGAGTGGACCTGCCCACTATCGCTGTACACTATCGCTGTACATCGCAGGGTGAATGGCATGCTTCAACAAAAGATTTGGATATGTGTTAGTTTGTATACGGCGCCAGTCATAAGAATTCCAGCCGGGTAAAGCTGTGTGTGGTACACTGTACCTTTGTCGCTCAAGCTGTTGGTTTTCGAGGATATCTCGCGGTAAAAAGGGGCTGTCGTCGGAGTTGTAGGCCGCTCGGTTGGTTAAATCACGAGCTGCGCCGTCCGCTTTCTCATTGCCATCGAGTCCTGTGTGACCCGGGCACCAGATGATAGCATGGTTCTGCGTTAGGTCCGGTCCAAATAGGCGAATGGTGTTGTGTGGTAGTCTTCCCCTGAGAAAGTGTCTACATGCGACCATAGAATTGGTGAGAACAAGGGACGATTGTCCCAGAATATCTTTAGCTTTATTAGCAAGCGCGATAGCTAAAGCCTCAGCGTTATTCACGGACGCGGCTCGTGCCGTGGCGCAAGTCATACGGCCTTGACCCGGGGCCACTCCTACGACTGCGAGCACGTACTTCTTCGTGCCGCATAGGGCGACATCTGTGTACACCGTGTCCGGATTGTTCCCGAATTGCCGCTGTAACTTGCTAGCTCGTGCACTCCTACGACCTTTGTGATGTCGGGGGCTCATGTTTTTGGGGATAGGGGATACTAGAATCTTTTCACGTAGCTGTTTAGCCATGTACTGCTGGTTTTCTCCTGCATACTGAGGACGAGCTGGGTAACCTACACGGCGTAGCAATTTTCTCCCAGTAGTGGTTAGGTTAAGCTTCTCCCGTTGAGAAATGAGCACCGCAGCGCGTAACTCCTCATAATGATTGTGTATACTGAGGACTTCGAGACGTTCTGTGGACGTTCAAAGTGGTAGACTGAGAGCCGCCTTGTGCTATGTTCGTATCATTGCATCTAGGGCCTTTAAATCAGATTTATTGATCTCCTGGAAAGGAAGACTATATGTTTACAACTGAGGACAAAAGCCTGAACCAGGCGGAGTGTCTCAGCTTCCTTGAAACCTTTTCGGTGATACGTGACTATATAAATAATACGGGAGATCTGCTTCACCGTTGTTCTGAGAGTTTTCATTGTGTGGTCCACTCGCCTGTTGCTTTGTAGCCACAGTTCGAGGACTCGCATTTTCTGTACCTCTTTTATCTTGTGGTCTCATAGGAAGAGGTTGACCGGCTCTCGAATGCGGCGGCCTCTGCCTCGGATTCTAATAAATTCAAATTTATCGGGAGCACAGCTCATTCCGCTCTGACAAACGAAGTCGTCAGCAGTGGTCACTGCATCTTGTAGGATTTGCTCTTTTTGTCTCAAAGAGCCACTGCTGGCCCATATGGTAATATCATCCGCATAGAACGCGTACCCTAGCCCTAAAACGCTGTCTAGACTTCTTGCTAAGCGTGTCATGACGATGTTGAAGAGAAGAGGAGATAGTATCAGCCCTTGTGGTGTGCTTCTATTGGGCATAGGAAACGAATTTGAGCGTGTATTACCTAGGCCTATTGTAGGAGTGCGAGAGGTTAGAAAAGAGCGAACGTAGTCATATATATTTTGCCCACAACCGATGTCATTTAGCTTAAATAAGATGAGCTCAAGGGACATAGTGTCAAATGCACTTTTCAAATCAAGAGCTACGACGAGATGTTCTGCACCAACCGTGGTATTCCAGAGTACCTCTTCCCGAAGTAGAAGGAAGACGTCCTGCGTTGACAAATGTTGGCTAAATTCAAACATGCTTGTTGGGAAAAGGTTCCGATTTTCAATGTAAGTCGTGAGACATGTGTAAATCACGTTTTCGAATAATTTGCTAAGACACGATGTTAAAGATATTGGTCTTAGATTTTAGGTCGGGTGTTTTTCCGGGCTTCGGAATAAGAATAATTTTGGCTTCTTTCCAATGATGAGAAACCACGCCCTTCTCCCATACCTGTTCATTAAAATACCGAGTAAGTTGTTCCAGGTGTTAATCGCTCCGATTCCTAATCATCGCGTTTGTTAGCTGGTCAGGTCCGGGGGCAGCATTGCGCTTTGCTGCTTGCACGGCCGCGAATAGTTTTGCCTTGGTGATCGGTGCTTCCAGCACTGCGTTTTCCTGGCCTTGGTATGCCAAAGTGCACAGGGGAGTTGTGAACGCGCCTATGTACTTGTCTCGGAGCTTAGCGAGGAGGGCATCATCTGTTCCTGGGAATTCCCCAGCGAGTGTGAAACAGGTCCCGTTAATTAGGGAGGCGATCGCCGGGCTAATTCCAAGGGCCGAAATATCGGCCCCCCAAACCGCACCACGAAAGCGTGGACAATTTAGAAGTGGTCCTTTTTGGCGCGCCAGCGGACGCCGGCTGTGGTCCAAAGAACCAGTCAGAGCCGAGAGATGATAAACAAACAAATTATATTCTCAATAATGGCAGATCGAAAACAATACACAAGAATGCACACTCCACAATAGTTGCACACAATATGTAACCAATCAAACCAATCAAACAACGTAATACACAGTACAATCAGCCACTCTCGAAACAACGGACACAGACAACAATACACACTACAATGCAGTCGCATGCATTGATCAACCAAGACACGTAAAGACTAAAGAGATAGAAAATCTATTCAGTCCAAAGTTCTTGGAACAAAAGTCGGGATGATACTCTTCCGAGAATCACTCACTCAAAGTCCAGCGTTGTTGTCGTTCCGCTGCCCCTGAAATTTCTCTTCCAGGAAACCTCGCCGAAGTTTCTCTTCCAGGAAATCTCGCGTCTTCAATAGGCCGCCCTCCAAGCTTCAAACTTCTTCGCCGGAAACACGTCGGCTTCACACACGCAGCTGTTGCCACGCGTCTTCGCTCGATAGCAGTAAACACACACTCTTGCCTGTAGCTCGAGTCGTCACCCCTCAGGTGTAAATCATCTTCTCCTGCTTTGTCTCCACGGACAAAACCTTCGCCGACTACATGGCGGTATACCCTTTGCGCTCTGGCGCTAACTTCCGTCTTCTCCTGCTTCGTCGTCTCGGCTGCTCGATTAAATACCTTCCGCGCGAGATTCCAGAAGGTTCTTGTCATTTCGTCGGCGCGATACGCAGCGAAGGCTGGGGAGAGGGCGAGACGGTTGGAATGCCCTCCGCGGCGGATGACTCACATCAGTATCACCACGCCCCTTTCCTTCTAGAAAAATCGAGTGCTTGCTCGGCCGCCGTTGTGGGGTGAGGAGGTTCGTCGGCGAATAGAATAGGCTTCGCTACTTTGATTGTCTTTCTGTGATTTTATAGACGTAACTCAAAATACAACTGTTCGAGTGCTTCATGAAACTACATACGCATCTCGAGCATGAAACATCATAATTATCAGATTGAACCACAATCAGTGAAACTTCACAATCATAGTGCACACGGGAAGGGGGAGCATAAGGGGGATCCAAATTTGGGCCTACACATTGACCGAATAAGCAAGGGGCAATGCGAACGACCCCCCTTCACCCCCTCTGGAAGGAGAACCCTGCGCATGCCGCTAGTCATATGTATGTACATTACACAACCCTTAAGATTATAAAATATTTGTCCACAAACTGACGAAATGTAGACAGACGCACAGAACAAGGAACTTGAGGCTCGCCTGCAATGAGTGCATCTGATCGCTTGATCCCACAGAAAATAAAAGCAGGCAAAGCGTTCGGCATGTGGCTAAGCTGTCGAGGAAAAGTTCTAAGGGAAACAAAAAAATGTTCGGTTGCCATTTCTTCATCGCTATCCGTATTACGGCACTTCCCAGATCTGAGAGTTAAGCTATTATAAAACAAAAACATTTGGTGGATATCCGGTGCAGAAAGTGCTGACATCTGCGAAATGGACGAAGCATGCACTCTCGGAAGAAAACTTACTAAACACTTGGTAAACGCACGTAATTACTTATTTCAAGCGCAATTTACTACCTTTATGGCGTAACTTTAATAGCTAACAGCTAGTAAAGCTAGTAACATTTTTCCTTACTAGCCAGGGAAGCCTTCCTGGCGTTTTTGACTAAAAATCTAAAAAGCCCCCTCTAATACCTGACGTTTCGTAGGCACCGTAGTATATTTTGCCGTATTCGCGACTTTTTAGGCAATCTTTAGGCAAAGCCTATTTTTACAGACTACCTCTGAATTGAAGTTTCATGTCACGTGATGTCACACGTATACAAATATTCTTATATATAAATAAACAGATCAGCACATTATGGTGTGCAGAACACATCAGTAATTCTTCTAAACTGTGTGGTTGCTAACCAGCACATGGGGTACAATGCCAAAGTAGTAGCACACATAGCCTTCTTGCTGCTGCTAGAGTAGAAGCCCATACGCCAAGTTTGGAAATTGTGTGTGTGTGTGTGTGTGTGTGTGTGTGTGTGTGCGTGTGTGTGTGTGTGTGTGTGTGTGTGTGCGTGGGCGTGTGCGTGTGTGTGTGTGTGTGTGTGTGCTCTCACTTGTGACCCGTTCATATGAGTTCACATACTCATATAACCATATGCTCACATACTCAAATATGATTAAATAAGTACGATTATTTGTATGATGTTATCACGAGAGTATGCAATCGGTTTTTGAGAGTACGTTGCTGCGATATGCACTTACCGCAGTAGTTACATGAACTAGTTAGAGGCGAATGTTGTTAGTATGAGAACAATGCTACTTTGTTTTCATATTTTATACCTTTATTTGAAATTCATTTATTTGAAACCTCTAGTTTTGTATGGTGCCTCGGCTCCGCATCTTGCGCCTATGGACGCGGAGCCTTCCGGAAGACCATCTGCCTAGCAGTCACCTCAGCTAAACACCGCGAGCAAGGGAAGAACTTCACCCAGTGACAGCGAAGACACAGAGCTGTACTCAGCCGCCTCGGAAGACGACTCATCTGACGATGGTTTCATTTCTGTCCGGAGCAAGAGGGCGAAGAGGAAGATCGTCAATGCAGCCTCGCCCACCTCTGCGAGTGCAGTGACTATGAATTCAAGGCATAAACGCTGGTCAAATGACATCATCTTTGTACCAGATGAGTGCTCAGGAAACCTGTGACTACTAAACAGGCAAGCACTCTCTGCTTTTTTGGAACGTGTCGTACCAAATGAAATCAAGGAAATCAGAGTGAATACGCGAAAAAATAAAGTCGCCGTAGATGTATTCCACGCGAGTGCGCTTGGACCACTCAAACAAGTGACTGAGCTAGGTGGCATCTACGTGCGGCTCTTTACACCGATTGACAACTCATCCATAGCTGGTGTGACATACGACGTAGACATTGCGATTCCCGGCTTCCCGGCGCACGTGGTTATCCTCGAAGACTTCGATCATCTGTGAATTGTGACAACCTAGCACTACCGGCCACAGGACGTCTCGGAGCTGCCAAGCTTTACGATGCCAACTTGCTTCGTGCCCGGCTGCACCAGCGGGTACAAAAGCAATCCAGAAAAGCGGCACTTTTTTGCACCGCCGTCCGATCCGCAGCTGCTTGAAAGGTGGGTGAGAGCTATTCCCCGCGCCGATAAACTTCTGAGCAAGACATGCAAAGTGTGTGACGTGCATTTTATGCAACATGACATTGTGAAGACTTACAAGCATGTCATTGACGGCCAGGTTGTTGAAATAGACCGCGGCTGTTGGGCATTACAGCCTGAAGCCGTGCCGTGTCAATTTCCGAATGTTCCAAGCTATTTGTCAAAAACAATAAAGAGGCGGCGGTCGCCTAAGGATAGGGCCAGCTTACCCAACAAAGTCGTACTTGTTGCTACGCCATCAGATGAGTACCAGCAAGAAGTTCCTGATCCCGTGCACGACATTGATTTCGCACAGATTGTCGAAAACGGCTCATCTTTAAAGCTTCCGAAAAACTGGAGAATGGCGGACCTTGAGGAGGACACTGGTAAACCTCGGCAGGTTATCTTTTACAAGGCGGGAATGAAGGACGATGTTTACGCGATCCTGAAGAGCGTCGCGATTCACGAGGACCTCACGTACGTCATCCATGCAAATGGAAGACTGTTGCGCAGCTGGGATGCAGAGATTAACATATTTTCTGCGCAAGATGTGGAAGCGATTGTACAAATTGTGCACGCAAAACAATTTTGCCGTGGTTGCCCTCTTATCGATGTCACTCTTATCGATGTCATGAATGAAAGATAAAGTTTGGCAGCAGCTGATGTCCATACCATTCCATGCCCTCTCAAGTGATGCCGACGATCATGAATACAATGCACCATCACCAGAAGCGACCGCCTTGTATTACCTGGCAGGCTACGTGGCTTTCAAGTTGAAGAAAACTACACGCTGTGAGGTCTGCAAAGAAGATGCCCTTGGTAGGCGTGATTCACTGTCGAAGGAGGCCATACTGGTCATCGAGCGCGAATACGTCTGTGGCAGCCTTGCATACCCTTCAGAAAAACTGCTTGCGTGTGTGAGCACGGTAGAACGCACTATAAAGCATGCTAGCAAAGGCACATGTTTTGGTGACTTATTTTGGGATGTGCTGGATGCTCTAGTGAAGAGAGGCACAAATATTGTTGGCTGTTCCGAGCATGCTAATCAGCTTACTGCTCAAACAATTCACTTTTATTTAACAACTCGTATGCACTTCTTCGCACGAGCCAAATGCTTGGAGAACAGCAGTGCCGTTCGGGCACAGAGAGAGCGCAAGAAGGCAAAGCTAGTTTAACGAACTTCGCAGTAAACCTGCCGACAAATCTGTGCCGTGTACGTGTAATGAAATGTGTACGTCAGTTTTCGATCTATTCGTGAGGCGTTTTCCCACCGCAAAAAAAAAAAAAGACGAATAGCAGTGTTTCATTCATCCAACAAAATTTACTAGTCGCCAAGTCCTCATGTTACGTAACCCCGAGTGCTATAAGTTTAAGATTTCTATTTCTTTTAGCGCGCTGAATTGTAAACTACTAATGTGGTCTTGATGCAATGGACACAGGAAGGCGCAGGGTGAAGCGATCACTTTGTCACTGCGCAAAACGGATGCCTGCGAAGTACGTACAGGCTTTTTTTCAAGTTCGTGAGTCATACAACGCGCACGAATTAAAGCGCGTGGCCTCTGTTAAATAGCGAGAGTAAAGACCAAGTACACTGTTCGCACAATTCTCACTCGGGCGCACGCAAAGGCTCACGCGACACCCTTCGCGCTAGCAGACGACTCTCGCTCTCCTAGCGCAAGGCGCGACTGCAGCGCTGCGGTGGCGGGTGCGGCGGCCGGCCGCCTTCTCCCTGGGCGCGGCGCGAGGAGTTGCGGAACTGAAAAAGTATCTATAAACGTTGCTTCTGTCAACAATGAAAACGCAGGCGTAGAAATTGCGTCTCATTTCCTCGGCCGGTCTTTTTCAGCGATATATATATATATACATATATATATCAATATATCAATATATATATATATATATATATATATATATATATATATATATATATATATATATATATATATATTTATAGCCCCGCCGCGGTGGTCTAGTGGCTAAGGTACTCGGCTGCTGACCCGCAGGTCGCGGGTTCGATTCCCGGCTGCGGCGGCTGCATTTAGGATGGAGGCGGAAATGTTGTAGGCCCGTGTACTCTGATTTGGGTGCACGTTAAAGAACCCCAGGTGGTCAAAATTTCCGGAGCCCTCCACTACGGCGTCTCTCATAATCAAATGGTGGTTTTGGGACGTTAAACCCCACAAATCAATCAATCATATATATATATATATATATATATATATATATATATATATATATATATATATATATATATATATGTATATATATATATCTCAAAACGTTTATTTAAAAAAAAGAAAAATTAGATACTCGGAGCATGTGGGTGGGGCCCTATTCCAGCGCTGCACTGGCTTTAGCGGCCCGCTGCGCCTGGTCGAGGAGCGCTAGTTGCACTCCCAGATCCTCGATGGCGAGCAAAGTCTCCCACTAATCCCTTGCGGAAATTTTGCCGGCTATTTGCGGAGAGTTAATTTCGGTTGGCTTTTTCCGACAATCCCACGTTATGTGGGCGAGAGTGGACCTGCCCACTATCGCTGTACACTATCGCTGTACATCGCAGGGTGAATGGCATGCTTCAACAAAAGATTTGGATATGTGTTAGTTTGTATACGGCGCCAGTCATAAGAATTCCAGCCGGGTAAAGCTGTGTGTGGTACACTGTACCTTTGTCGCTCAAGCTGTTGGTTTTCGAGGATATCTCGCGGTAAAAAGGGGCTGTCGTCGGAGTTGTAGGCCGCTCGGTTGGTTAAATCACGAGCTGCGCCGTCCGCTTTCTCATTGCCATCGAGTCCTGTGTGACCCGGGCACCAGATGATAGCATGGTTCTGCGTTAGGTCCGGTCCAAATAGGCGAATGGTGTTGTGTGGTAGTCTTCCCCTGAGAAAGTGTCTACATGCGACCATAGAATTGGTGAGAACAAGGGACGATTGTCCCAGAATATCTTTAGCTTTATTAGCAAGCGCGATAGCTAAAGCCTCAGCGTTATTCACGGACGCGGCTCGTGCCGTGGCGCAAGTCATACGGCCTTGACCCGGGGCCACTCCTACGACTGCGAGCACGTACTTCTTCGTGCCGCATAGGGCGACATCTGTGTACACCGTGTCCGGATTGTTCCCGAATTGCCGCTGTAACTTGCTAGCTCGTGCACTCCTACGACCTTTGTGATGTCGGGGGCTCATGTTTTTGGGGATAGGGGATACTAGAATCTTTTCACGTAGCTGTTTAGCCATGTACTGCTGGTTTTCTCCTGCATACTGAGGACGAGCTGGGTAACCTACACGGCGTAGCAATTTTCTCCCAGTAGTGGTTAGGTTAAGCTTCTCCCGTTGAGAAATGAGCACCGCAGCGCGTAACTCCTCATAATGATTGTGTATACTGAGGACTTCGAGACGTTCTGTGGACGTTCAAAGTGGTAGACTGAGAGCCGCCTTGTGCTATGTTCGTATCATTGCATCTAGGGCCTTTAAATCAGATTTATTGATCTCCTGGAAAGGAAGACTATATGTTTACAACTGAGGACAAAAGCCTGAACCAGGCGGAGTGTCTCAGCTTCCTTGAAACCTTTTCGGTGATACGTGACTATATAAATAATACGGGAGATCTGCTTCACCGTTGTTCTGAGAGTTTTCATTGTGTGGTCCACTCGCCTGTTGCTTTGTAGCCACAGTTCGAGGACTCGCATTTTCTGTACCTCTTTTATCTTGTGGTCTCATAGGAAGAGGTTGACCGGCTCTCGAATGCGGCGGCCTCTGCCTCGGATTCTAATAAATTCAAATTTATCGGGAGCACAGCTCATTCCGCTCTGACAAACGAAGTCGTCAGCAGTGGTCACTGCATCTTGTAGGATTTGCTCTTTTTGTCTCAAAGAGCCACTGCTGGCCCATATGGTAATATCATCCGCATAGAACGCGTACCCTAGCCCTAAAACGCTGTCTAGACTTCTTGCTAAGCGTGTCATGACGATGTTGAAGAGAAGAGGAGATAGTATCAGCCCTTGTGGTGTGCTTCTATTGGGCATAGGAAACGAATTTGAGCGTGTATTACCTAGGCCTATTGTAGGAGTGCGAGAGGTTAGAAAAGAGCGAACGTAGTCATATATATTTTGCCCACAACCGATGTCATTTAGCTTAAATAAGATGAGCTCAAGGGACATAGTGTCAAATGCACTTTTCAAATCAAGAGCTACGACGAGATGTTCTGCACCAACCGTGGTATTCCAGAGTACCTCTTCCCGAAGTAGAAGGAAGACGTCCTGCGTTGACAAATGTTGGCTAAATTCAAACATGCTTGTTGGGAAAAGGTTCCGATTTTCAATGTAAGTCGTGAGACATGTGTAAATCACGTTTTCGAATAATTTGCTAAGACACGATGTTAAAGATATTGGTCTTAGATTTTAGGTCGGGTGTTTTTCCGGGCTTCGGAATAAGAATAATTTTGGCTTCTTTCCAATGATGAGAAACCACGCCCTTCTCCCATACCTGTTCATTAAAATACCGAGTAAGTTGTTCCAGGTGTTAATCGCTCCGATTCCTAATCATCGCGTTTGTTAGCTGGTCAGGTCCGGGGGCAGCATTGCGCTTTGCTGCTTGCACGGCCGCGAATAGTTTTGCCTTGGTGATCGGTGCTTCCAGCACTGCGTTTTCCTGGCCTTGGTATGCCAAAGTGCACAGGGGAGTTGTGAACGCGCCTATGTACTTGTCTCGGAGCTTAGCGAGGAGGGCATCATCTGTTCCTGGGAATTCCCCAGCGAGTGTGAAACAGGTCCCGTTAATTAGGGAGGCGATCGCCGGGCTAATTCCAAGGGCCGAAATATCGGCCCCCCAAACCGCACCACGAAAGCGTGGACAATTTAGAAGTGGTCCTTTTTGGCGCGCCAGCGGACGCCGGCTGTGGTCCAAAGAACCAGTCAGAGCCGAGAGATGATAAACAAACAAATTATATTCTCAATAATGGCAGATCGAAAACAATACACAAGAATGCACACTCCACAATAGTTGCACACAATATGTAACCAATCAAACCAATCAAACAACGTAATACACAGTACAATCAGCCACTCTCGAAACAACGGACACAGACAACAATACACACTACAATGCAGTCGCATGCATTGATCAACCAAGACACGTAAAGACTAAAGAGATAGAAAATCTATTCAGTCCAAAGTTCTTGGAACAAAAGTCGGGATGATACTCTTCCGAGAATCACTCACTCAAAGTCCAGCGTTGTTGTCGTTCCGCTGCCCCTGAAATTTCTCTTCCAGGAAACCTCGCCGAAGTTTCTCTTCCAGGAAATCTCGCGTCTTCAATAGGCCGCCCTCCAAGCTTCAAACTTCTTCGCCGGAAACACGTCGGCTTCACACACGCAGCTGTTGCCACGCGTCTTCGCTCGATAGCAGTAAACACACACTCTTGCCTGTAGCTCGAGTCGTCACCCCTCAGGTGTAAATCATCTTCTCCTGCTTTGTCTCCACGGACAAAACCTTCGCCGACTACATGGCGGTATACCCTTTGCGCTCTGGCGCTAACTTCCGTCTTCTCCTGCTTCGTCGTCTCGGCTGCTCGATTAAATACCTTCCGCGCGAGATTCCAGAAGGTTCTTGTCATTTCGTCGGCGCGATACGCAGCGAAGGCTGGGGAGAGGGCGAGACGGTTGGAATGCCCTCCGCGGCGGATGACTCACATCAGTATCACCACGCCCCTTTCCTTCTAGAAAAATCGAGTGCTTGCTCGGCCGCCGTTGTGGGGTGAGGAGGTTCGTCGGCGAAGCCACGCTTCCGCGGGGAGAGGGAGCGTGCCCGGGGAGCTTGTTTTCTGTATTCTTTTTCTTTTATCGTTGACCTCGCGGCGTCACTCCGGCGTTTCGTCGCGAGGAGTTGGCGGCGCGCTCTTTTTGAGTGTTCATTCTGTGACAGCGAGCTAGTGAGCTTCTTAAGAGTTCGGTTTGCTGCCGTTTTGGTTTTACTAGGTTCCATTACGCTGCGCAGTATTTCCCATGTCTTGGAGGTGTGTAAGGTTCCTCGGAGTGAGTCGCGAAAATTCGCCCAGCTTGCCGTCTCCAACTGCTGCGCTAAAACGTTTGCCCACTCAGATATCTCAGCTATCTTATGGCGCAATTTTCTATTCAGTCACTGTTGTTTCCATCGCTTGGTCAACCCTATCCTGGATTCCCACATATGTATGAGATGGCTATCGACTACCGGGGTTTCCGCTGTGAGCGCAACCCGCTTAGAAGTTGCTTTGTGAGCCTCTCGTATGTGTGTTGCCCAATCATCCACGCTATTCGATAAAAGTTTGGGCAGTGGGGTTTACGATAAGTTACCCAATCTGTTAATACAACATGGCCATGAGGCTGCTGAATTTTGTGAGAGGCAATCGACACGCTCAAAATATGGTCACTGCCGAAATTCTCTTCTAGGGTGCTCCAGAACTCCTTGTCAACATTCATTATGAATGCAAGATCAGGAAGTTTGTCTACGCTGACGCTATTACCAAATCTTGCCGGGTGTTGTGGAAGTACGAGAAGTTGGAGCCCATGCGCATCAACAACTCGCTCGAGTTCCCGGCCTTTCGGGGTATCTTTTCGGTACCCCCAGGTAGTGTGAGGGGCATTAAAGTCCCTGAGAAACAGTGTTCGATCCTGGATGCTGAAATTACTCTTGGCATACCGAATGAGTGCGTCAAAGTGGCCCTCTTTTCCCTAGGGGACGAGCTATACACATTCGTAATTATGGTTTTGGCTTAGCTATGCTTGTGCGGTAGTATACTTATGATTTGGTGGTTAATGCTGCTAGTTACCAGATATATTATACTAGTCGCTATTTTCTTAAGAACCAACGTTGCGATTTTAGAGGAGTCTGAATTTGATATCGTGTAGTAGCCACTCAATTAGACTGGCTTAAAGCCAACCTCTTGTAGGCCAATGACATCAGGTTTGACTGGCGCCGTATTAATAAATTGTTGTAGAGCGGCCGCACGTTTGTGAATGGGGCGGCAATTCCATTGCCAAACTTCGAGATATTCGGTGTGCGCTCGTGTTTCACTCGCCATGGATAGTGCTGTCACTGTCCGAAGTTGGGAGTCGCTTCGAACGACGGATAGATAGAGCACCCGGGCTGCTTTTAGGCCGTTTAGGAACAGTGGTCCTTATGCTGGCAATGAATTTGTCGACATAATTTTTTGGGTTCTGAAATTCGGCAAACATTTGCTGCTAAAAGCTTCGCATGCATTTCAGTTGCCGCAGAGCTTGTTTTAGTGTACCTTCCGTAGAATTAGACTAAATCGTAACCTGGCCAGATGTGCCGGTTGCTTTAGAAAGTGTCGTTTGGCTCGATTCCATACCGCCGTTAGCTTTGAGGGAGGCCAACTCTCGTTTTATTTCTGCGAAGCTCTCACGGAGGAGTTTGTTCTCGCTAATAATTTGCTAATATTCTGGATTAGCCGTTATAGGAGCAGCTTTATCAGTGAGGCTTCCAAATTTCACTCCTGTATTTGAAGCTGAGCTAGTAGCTATTTTAGCTGTTAAAAAAATTCCTACGACCAAGACGAGTGCAATCATCTTAACAGACTCACTTTCGGTGTGTGCAGCTCTAACAACTTCAAAAAAATCTCGTGCCCTAACAGCATTGCACACACTAGCACCACCGCATTCAAAACTCCGGAAATTAGTGTAGGTTTTAGGTCACTGCGGGTTACAATTAAATGAATTGGCAGATGCCTTGGCGCAAGCATCACTTGATGGCCCAGTTATTTCGGTACTGACCGAGTTAGAATACTTATCAGGGGTTAGATATAAGGATATCGCTATATTTACAGATAGTTTTCACAAAATGGACAGATTATCAGCACCTTAAATTTCCATGAACAGCCCATTGGAATCCGTCAAAAACTTGAAATTATCATCTCCAGATTCCGGTGCCGTGTTCCCCCATTAAATGTTTTTTACATATAGCTTTTACTTCCCCCCTTTGTCCATTTTGCGAAGAATCAGAAACTTTTGAACATCATTTCGGCTCATGTCGAAACTGTGCAGTGATCAGGAAAATACTTCTAGCTTTTCCATTTTCCATTTTTGAAGCTAGGTTTAAATTTAACCACAGAAAATGTTCTAAATTTTAAGGCCTCCATTTCAGGAAATTGCCACAGAGATGCATTCGATGCGGTATTTAATTTTATTCAAGGCTCTAAACGTTTTTCAACATAAAGCCCACCTTAACAGATACACAAAAAATAGTGGGTTGAGAAGCAATTTTTGAATCTGGATAAGTCCGCGACCTACCAAATGATTTGGGTTTCGGAACACCAGCTGTCTGGTCGGCTCCCAAAATCAAGGTATATTCATTAGTGTCTTATTTCTTGTTGATTTTTCTCCCTCTCTAAATTTTTGTTTTCTTTTTCTTTATTATACTGTCTTCATTTTACAACTTTTTTCCCTTTTTTTGTTGTAAGCAATAGTGCAGTTATCGTCCATATGAGGCTATAAGTTCTCTTGGCCAATCGCCCAGAGTGGGTATGAGCCATGAATTTTAGGCTACAAAGAAACAAACAAACACATCACTTCTTGTGCCATGTGATGTCCTTACACGTTTCCCTCCATTGAAGGCGTGCCTCACGATCATTGCGTTGTTTTTCCCGCAAAACCTCAGTGTTATAACATTCTGTATTTCGTTGCACGTCCTCAGTTTTGAGCAGATACTTACCATTGTAAGATTTCGTTAGGTTATCGCAATGTTGATAGTTTCGACGCATTTCTGAAGAAAAGTCACAGCTTTACCGCAAAGGCGAATCAATGAGCGCGATAGCAACAAATCTGAAGGTAACGCGCCGAATAGCTATCACATCGAAACGAGCTCCCCGTTTCCCACGCACAAATGGCACACGAAATGTACTCACAGATTTATAGATGAACGCGAATAAACCTCTCAGTTGTTACTTTGCTGGGTCTGGAAAGCGCATCCTTTTCGCAAACGGAGATTGTACAACGACCTTTGTACGCCCAGTAACTACAACAGAAACGTTCCAGTGAAGGCGCAACGCCAGCCAAGACGTACATGCACATGCTATGAGCGCCGCTGCCCCACCTCAACTCCAATACTCTTTGAAAAACATTACGCTGGTGGCCGCGGGTCGGCGTGACAGTCTACGTAACTTGCGAATAGAAAATCTTCTTTTTGTTCACCTATTAACAGGGGCGCATACTCGTTGTGAGGAATTGAGGAGCACGCCTGAGATTGTTGTACCAGTTACCACATGCCCACTAGGACGAAGATGTGCCTAAGTACGTCACACTTTCACAGTCGCGCCCTTCGCGTCATAAGCACGAGCAGAAAGAGAAACAAAACTTTCTGGCATAATTCTTCATCTTCGCCAGCCGTAGCTTAAGAAAATTCCTTGCAAATATTCAGCGGGTTTCAGGCGCACGCTTTTTCGAAGAATGACGAATGATGGCGTATTGAATGCCTGCCTACAATACAATGATTTATGGCTTAGTTGGTTCCCTGGAAGTGTGCTTGCAGCAGCTATCCAAAAACTGTTAAAAAAGACTCGGAAAGACCGCTCTTCCAGCAGTCGCTGTGGTAGTGCTCCGCGTTCCACGCAAACCTGGCGGTTTTTTCGTTGAAGGTCATAGGGTGTCGTGTCTTTGTTACTGTCTTGTTTCGTGTGTATTATGTTCTCAAGTTTTCACTGTAAAGAGAAAAAAACGAGAGCAGCCTCGCCAGCTTTTTGGGAGCCTTACGGTTGTAAACTCAATGTGCTTATATTTCGCTTGTTGTTAAAAAAACTCACTGGAGCTTCGCTTTTCGGGAGCCACCTTCTACCTTTCTACAGCAATATTCCTTCCAAGCGGTGGTAACCCTCGTGATGTTCATAATTTATTTGGGAGAACCCTTCGTCCCATGAACGAGGATGTAAATTTAATTGTTTGTATTGTTAACATAAACGATGCATTGAACGGAGAAAATCCTGATTCTGTTACTATTTAGGCTGTTGCTGAAAGTACAAATGAGTTGACCGCTTTTTTTTTTGTGCCCTCGTACGCACAGACTGTGCAGAACTTCCTGATGCAATGCGCCGAGCGGGAGCAACCAGGCAGCTCAAACCCACTCGTTTTCCTCATGATGGCCTGCTCTGACGCCAAGTACCTGGATGGTGTAAGAAAAAAAGCTTTTTGTTGTACTGTTTCATAAATATAAAGCACCGCACACCCAATAGTTAGAAAATTGCTTGCCATCCATTTTTCCTGGCGTGAAGACAACACGCTACCAGAGCTACAGGTTCTGTGAGACAGAAGCGGCACTCACCATTAAATTTTGACTGAGAGCAGGCAATGTTTAGGACTACTTTTGTTTTTTATACGCAACAATCATGACCACCAACAGACAATCAATTCAGAGACAGTCAAGGGCTGTTATTTGCAGTATGTATTATACATATGCGAACAAACTAACGTGGAGCAAAAGGCAATTTGCAGCCGGAAGAACCGGAAGTGCAACCTTCGGGTAACGCGTTCCATGCTCTATCATAGACATGTTTCTTTAATATCTAAACTATACTCATAGACCGTAACGTAGCAATTGCAGAAGGCCCCGCGGACGCATGAAACAGAAGTGCGTACGTCAAGGAACCCGGCTCTTCGGTCAGCCGGAGTTCGTTGATGCCGCGGGAGTATAATACGAAAAAAATGCGTCACTGCTTCTTGACTGAGTATTAGTAAAACCCAAAATCTTACACTTCTTTCAACACTTCTGCGTACGTATGTTTGCGTCATCACTTTTTTAAAAGCGTCTTATATTTTAGCCCAGAGCTCAGAGCCGCTGTGCACGATGCACGCAGTTGCATCCCGTAATGACCAGCAGAGCAAGAACATGGCCTCTAGGAACGCCAATTGGCGTACCGTCCAAACGCCGTACGCGTCCCGAAGAATCGTGCGTTGCGTCCATGTGAGCTACAGGGAACGTGCATTGGCGTCGCTAGTACACGCAGTTGGAGTTTGACAAAAAGTGCGTGAATGAACCGGGAGATATAAAATAAGCGTCAGGCGTGCGCTGAGAGCTCTCTCCGGCCTTCGTTACGGCTGGTCATGTCGCGTGTAAAAGAGCGTGACGAGGCCTAGTGTGCATGACGCATGTAAATATGTAAATAAATCGTGTGTTCTTTGTGTGAGCAAGGAGCCTCCCAAGAGGTATTCCTTTCCCAGTGCCTTTGTGAAAGGTTGTGCCCCGCTCCTCTGTCACATCAGCTTGGTGTTCGCCTTCACGCTACTGGTAACACGTGTTAGGCGCCTGTTACCAGTAAAAATGTTTCATGTTTTGTAATCGAGATGCTCCAAGCACCCCGAGCAAACGTGAATGTACCTTAGGAAAAACAAGCGCATGTTCTCACTCGGTCAGCATGTTCAATAGCCCACGCATGCTTCTGGGCACAACATCTCAGAGCTGCAGCCGCCGCAAGATGCGCCGCAGAGAAAGGCGGCTTGCTGGCACGCTCTCCACAGATATGAACGTGGCAGTGAATACACTGCCCATAAATAACTGCGGGTTTTACGTTGTTTGCCATTACCATTACATGAGGAGACTTCAGCTTCTTTTATTTGTGAACAATTTTCTAAAACTTAGACAGTGCTAGAGCTTAGCTATCGGCTTATTTTCCTTCTCTACCACTTTTATTAATTTTGTCACACTGGCGAGGTACCCTCTTACTAAGCGTACTTAGGCTTCTTTATTTGCTGAGTTCTTTGATTCACTGGCGAGTTGCTTGTCGCGTTTTTATTTTTTTTTGGGGGGGGGGGGGGGGGCATTTTCATAGAACATATTGTTATTTTAGGAATCATCGCATTCCCCAACAGTGTGTTTATCGTTCGCCATTAGCCTGTTCGTTGATGACTATTAGCAGTTTGGTGTTCAAGTAAAACGTGCATTGAAAAGAATCAAGTATTGGTTATTGTGCACTGAGAACAATCATTCATGTGAGTTTGGAGGCATTGATAACGGTATAACTGTGCTGTATTGTTCATATTTGCACCTACTTTTGCTTTAACATATGGTTAGATATTTTTATATATTTCCTTCGTATTTCACTGATATTTTTGATCGTACTGGAAAATATTTTGAGACTAAAATAATTCATCAAGAGGGTAAGGTACAGTAGACAGACCAGAAGGGCATTTTTCATTTCATTCAATATCCCCTCAAGGATCCACTGTTGCGTTTCTTTGCACAAGTCGCACTGCCTATTTTGGCACCTTTTCTGACAACACTTGCCTTGCTTTCTTCTTTTTGGTAGCATCTCAGTAGCACAATGTTGTATTTTGGGAGCGATCTAAAACCTCAGTCCTGTAGCTGATTGTTTTCGGTGAAATACACATAATATTGATTTTTTGTGGTTCTCTAATATTTAATGTTCTGCCCGCAGACGGCTGATTGCATGTTCAACCAAGAAGAGGCAATATTCGTGAGTGGAAGAAGTCTCTATAAAATCAAGAGCTTTTGTATTTATTATCATTATGTGTTTCGTAATTTTGGACAAGAGGCAGCGAATTGGCAATGTGCTTTAAAAATCTTGCCGCTCCTGACAAGAACTGTGTTTCTTGGCATCAAAACAGGCGTCGCCTTCGACATCCCAATAAACGACACAGTAGGATTCCGAAGTGTTGAATTTCCACCCTTTCAGCATTAAATTTCTGTAAATATATGTTTTTGGTCACTATATGATGGTTAGAAGCGCAAGATGAATAGCAGTCAAAGGAACATTGAATCCCTTTGATACAAATAAAGAGGTCGTCACTTTTACGCAACACGTTGTACTCTTCGACATGTGCTAGCATGACTAGAATAGCTATCCCCTTTCGTCACATATTATGATGCGCTGTCAGAAACACGTGAATTCTGCGTGGCATAATTCCAAGGCATTCAGTAATATATAGCAACTAATAAAATGAAGAAACTTTCTATAATAATAAATGTAATGGAGTAATAAATGTAATGAATCTTTAAATAAGTATCTACTCATTCTGTTTTTTGTCAGCTTCAGTATTTGTATAAAAATAATGCACTACTAGGCACGAAGGGCATGCAGTTTCTTTTTTGGTTGTATTTGTTTCAGGCGAAGCAAAAAATTTCATATGGCCTTGAAATAAGTCACGTTTAGCAATCTTCGAACATGGTAGTGCATCCAGAGAGATGATCCTCTGCAACAATAAGCAGCCTAATTAGGTTAAATAATCACCACTTGTCTCCTCAGTAGGCCTGAACGATTGTGCAAACCAAGTTCAAGGCATTTAATAAAACACGTCGTGCGTGACGTGCCAATAAAGATGGTAGCTCCTTTTGTACACGCCGTGACTAAAAAGGGCGCGTCTGAGTATTGTATAATCCGGTAACATTATTAAGGGCCACTTTAACTGTGATCTTCAGGAGAAAAATGTCTTGTTCTCCTAGGAACAGAAAGGAAAAGCTTGCTCGTAAAACGTGGAAGAATGCCCATAAAGGTTTCTTTATGTAATATTCGTGCCCTTATATCTAGAATAGGCTTCGCTACTTTGATTGTCTTTCTGTGATTTTATAGACGTAACTCAAAATACAACTGTTCGAGTGCTTCATGAAACTACATACGCATCTCGAGCATGAAACATCATAATTATCAGATTGAACCACAATCAGTGAAACTTCACAATCATAGTGCACACGGGAAGGGGGAGCATAAGGGGGATCCAAATTTGGGCCTACACATTGACCGAATAAGCAAGGGGCAATGCGAACGACCCCCCTTCACCCCCTCTGGAAGGAGAACCCTGCGCATGCCGCTAGTCATATGTATGTACATTACACAACCCTTAAGATTATAAAATATTTGTCCACAAACTGACGAAATGTAGACAGACGCACAGAACAAGGAACTTGAGGCTCGCCTGCAATGAGTGCATCTGATCGCTTGATCCCACAGAAAATAAAAGCAGGCAAAGCGTTCGGCATGTGGCTAAGCTGTCGAGGAAAAGTTCTAAGGGAAACAAAAAAATGTTCGGTTGCCATTTCTTCATCGCTATCCGTATTACGGCACTTCCCAGATCTGAGAGTTAAGCTATTATAAAACAAAAACATTTGGTGGATATCCGGTGCAGAAAGTGCTGACATCTGCGAAATGGACGAAGCATGCACTCTCGGAAGAAAACTTACTAAACACTTGGTAAACGCACGTAATTACTTATTTCAAGCGCAATTTACTACCTTTATGGCGTAACTTTAATAGCTAACAGCTAGTAAAGCTAGTAACATTTTTCCTTACTAGCCAGGGAAGCCTTCCTGGCGTTTTTGACTAAAAATCTAAAAAGCCCCCTCTAATACCTGACGTTTCGTAGGCACCGTAGTATATTTTGCCGTATTCGCGACTTTTTAGGCAATCTTTAGGCAAAGCCTATTTTTACAGACTACCTCTGAATTGAAGTTTCATGTCACGTGATGTCACACGTATACAAATATTCTTATATATAAATAAACAGATCAGCACATTATGGTGTGCAGAACACATCAGTAATTCTTCTAAACTGTGTGGTTGCTAACCAGCACATGGGGTACAATGCCAAAGTAGTAGCACACATAGCCTTCTTGCTGCTGCTAGAGTAGAAGCCCATACGCCAAGTTTGGAAATTGTGTGTGTGTGTGTGTGTGTGTGTGTGTGTGTGTGCGTGTGTGTGTGTGTGTGTGTGTGTGTGTGTGTGCGTGGGCGTGTGCGTGTGTGTGTGTGTGTGTGTGTGCTCTCACTTGTGACCCGTTCATATGAGTTCACATACTCATATAACCATATGCTCACATACTCAAATATGATTAAATAAGTACGATTATTTGTATGATGTTATCACGAGAGTATGCAATCGGTTTTTGAGAGTACGTTGCTGCGATATGCACTTACCGCAGTAGTTACATGAACTAGTTAGAGGCGAATGTTGTTAGTATGAGAACAATGCTACTTTGTTTTCATATTTTATACCTTTATTTGAAATTCATTTATTTGAAACCTCTAGTTTTGTATGGTGCCTCGGCTCCGCATCTTGCGCCTATGGACGCGGAGCCTTCCGGAAGACCATCTGCCTAGCAGTCACCTCAGCTAAACACCGCGAGCAAGGGAAGAACTTCACCCAGTGACAGCGAAGACACAGAGCTGTACTCAGCCGCCTCGGAAGACGACTCATCTGACGATGGTTTCATTTCTGTCCGGAGCAAGAGGGCGAAGAGGAAGATCGTCAATGCAGCCTCGCCCACCTCTGCGAGTGCAGTGACTATGAATTCAAGGCATAAACGCTGGTCAAATGACATCATCTTTGTACCAGATGAGTGCTCAGGAAACCTGTGACTACTAAACAGGCAAGCACTCTCTGCTTTTTTGGAACGTGTCGTACCAAATGAAATCAAGGAAATCAGAGTGAATACGCGAAAAAATAAAGTCGCCGTAGATGTATTCCACGCGAGTGCGCTTGGACCACTCAAACAAGTGACTGAGCTAGGTGGCATCTACGTGCGGCTCTTTACACCGATTGACAACTCATCCATAGCTGGTGTGACATACGACGTAGACATTGCGATTCCCGGCTCTGACTTGCCTACCATCATCAAACCGGCAAATGAGGTTAACTTTAATCACTGACGTACACCGCCTTGGGAAGTAACGCTGTGTGAAACTGGTCTTCAAAGGCGATTGCACACCATCTCATGTCAAAGTTGGACATTTTCGTCATCGTGTTCAGCCTTTTGTACAAAAGCCACTTCAATGCCACCAGTGCTTTAAAATAGGTCACATCAAGGCCGTATACGCGAACTCGCTATGGTGCCCCCGGTGCGCAGAGCCCCAGTTGGAAGATGCGTGTCAGTCCACATTTCTTAAATGCGGTAACTGTAATGCCTCACACACTGCCTCATCGAAAGACTGCCCTCGTAATAATAAGGAGAGCGCGGTGGTTAAGCAAATGGTCACAGACAATTCGACCCACAGGGATGCTGCCGAAACAGCCCGGCGTCGGCAGCGGCGTCGGTGCATTGATTGACCTCAAAGACTCCGCAACTCCGAAACGAGAGCACCACCTCTACTGCTGCACCATTAAGTCAAGCCGCAAGAGGACCAACAAATTCATAGAACATTTAGGAGAGGACTATCTGTACAGAGCAATGGCCTATCCTTCCAAGTCATTCGCTAATCATAGAACGTCAGCAGACCACGCCCACTCAGGGGTCTTCAGCAACCGCTGATGACACACATAAGAAAGATGGCAGTCATAAATATGCTTTGTTATCTCATGGATGCCATCCGGGAGATCTTGTTGGACATGAGGACAACATCTGCTCGATGTGCTATCAAAGTACTGGACGCCTTAAGCCCAGTATTGAATCGCTCGAGTAGAAATATGGCTAACCATCACCATCATTTCTAAGAAGTCAAGGAAGCATCCGTCATTCAGTGCAACTCCAGTGGACTTAAACCGCGTCTTTCAGACTTTTTACAGTTACTTTGCGTTAACATGTTCCAAGTCATCAGCATTTGTGAACCCTAACGCGTGTGCGAGCTCTCCTTTCTTTCATTTTTTTTCAACTTTCAAACTCCCTCATCCCTATTTCCAGTCCAGGGTAGCATACCGGTCGCTCCAGACTGGCTAACATCCCTGCCTTTCCTTTCTCTCCTGTTTCACTTCCTCCATCTTGACATAAGGCAACGAACATGCCCTTGTAACAAAGTAGGCGTAAACCTCTGTGCGACTAAGAGTAGTTCAGTAGAGTTGCTATGGTTATCAAGTTGCTAGTGTGGTTACTAACTATTTAGTGATCTACTAATCATCCGAGCAAGCACTATTCAATGACTAGGTATAGTTCGCTAAGTTGCGTTTTACTCACCTCACTTTCTAATAGTTCAGTGATTTTTGTGACAAGTGAACTGGTAGTACTCAGTGATAATGCCGACATTCTTTAGAGCGTCTAAGGCAAAAGCATTTAATAAAAAGAAGTAATTGCATTTCGGACACAACTATCAATGAAGAAATGACAACTTTCACAAGGGTGGTGAGTGGGCAGGCTGGTAAATAATTTTACCACTTGGAATAATTGACGCATAAAAAACGAAGACTAAGGCAGCACTTGTCCTGTGAATGTTTTCGCCTGCGTTTTTACGCTCTACTAATTCGAACTCCAGTTTATGAACAGTTTACCTTTTTTGCAAAGGAATCTGTCATCAGGCACACCTGCAGTGGCTTAGGGGCTGTTGTTCAGAATTAAAATTGCATGTGTGACTGTAAAAAACCATCGCACGATATAAAAAATTGAAGGTAGA